>NW_027524480.1:0-31694 GCF_052094955.1 Ictidomys tridecemlineatus
AAGGCAGGAGGATGGCGAGTTCAAGGCCAGCCTCAGCCAAAGGGAGGCCCTGAGCAGCTCAGGGAGACGCTGTCCCTCAATAAAATGCAAAATAGGGCTGGGGACCCTGAGTTCAGTTTCTGGTACCCTGTCGCCATAAAATGGCCCTGAGATGGGCTCCTCCTGGGTCAGGGGGCCCTCAGGCCATGGCCGTGTCCTCCCCAGAGACAGAGGAGGGGACACAGAAGCAGAGGAGGAGCCCCGTGGAGACGGAGGCAGAGACTGCAGTGAGGGGCCACCCGCCCAGGGCCACCTGGAGCCCAGGAGCTGGAGAGGCAGGAGGAGCCCCCTGGAGCCCTGGAGGGTGCTCAGCCGGGGACCCCTACCTGAGCAGGTTGAGAGCAGAATCCCATGAATAAGGCCTTCGGCTGTGACTCTTGGAGCCAGGACGTCCCCTGGCGACAGGCACCGGCCGTCTCCCTTATAAACCTGGGGGGTCGACCCTGCTGTGGGTGGCCCCCCGTGAGCCCCAAGGTGGCGCGTGTTTGTACAAGAGAATTATATGAATTACGTCCCTCTGTGCTCCCCGGAGCCCCATCTGGAGTGACTAATATTGACTTAGAAACATTACGAGGGACATTAAATAATTTGGTGTTGGTGACGCGGCGGTCGGTGGGGTTCTCCCGCTAGAAATGCCGTGGATGACCTCATCTCCCCTCGGAAACCACTCTTGGCTGATTCTTGGAGGAAAGAAAAGCTTCTCCTTTCCTCCCACTTGGAAATGGGTCTTATCTGTCCTTCATCCCGGGGACGTGCAGCAGGGTCTCCCTCCCACGGGGGCCGATTGGAGAACATTCCTGAGAAACAACTTCCTTGGCTCCGGCCACCGGTCCGCCTTCCGCAGCCTCTTCCCAAATTCCCCACTGAATCCCGGTTTGCATCCTGAACTTCTTCTGGTCCTTGGGATTTTTTTTTTTTTTTACCCCAAAACAAATTCTACAGACTTTAAAAGCAACTGTGATGCCGCGATCTGGAGGCTGAGTCAGGAGGATTGAGAGTTGGAGGCCAGCCTCCGCCACTTAGCGGAGGCCCTAAGCAACTGGGTGAGCCCCGGGAAGAATTCTCAGCATCCAAACTCGCGGGGTGTGCTACCGTTTAGATGTGAGGTGACCCCAGAGCTCACGGGACAAGGTTCAGAGGTGGAATGAGTGGGTTAGCAGAGGTGTAGACTAAGAAGTGGATTAATCCACTTGAATGGATTAACCAGGTGGTGACTGCAGCAGGTGGGGTGTGGCTGCAGGAGGGGGTCCCTGGGCTGTGCCTTTGGGGTCTCTGTCCTGTCCCTGGTGAGCAGAGCTCTCTCCACTCCCTGGTGTAGACTAATAGTGGATTAATCCACTTGAATGGACTCACTGGGTGGTGGCTGCAGCAGGTGGGGTGTGGCTGGAGGAGGGGGTCCCTGGGCTGTGCCTTTGGGGTCTCTGTCCTGTCCCTGGTGGGCAGAGCTCTCTCTGCTCCCTGGTGCCCTGTCCTGAGCTGCTCTCCTCCTCCAGGCCCTGCCGCCATCTTGTTCTGCTCCCCTTGGGCCAGAGCCGTGGAGTCGGCCACCAGGGACTGGACACCAGGAGCCCCAGGTCAACTTCTCCTCCTCTAATTGTTCCTGTCAGGTGTTTTGGTCTCAGCGATGCAAAATCTGACTTAGAGGGTGCAACGTGGACAGGACAACTGACCAGCAGATGGGCCCAGAGGAAATGTGGCCAAATCCTGAACAAACCGGCTTGGTGGGACCCCCGCCCAGGTGGACGCGCTCCGTCCAGCTTTCCTGTTGGGCTCCACCAACGCCATCTGCAATCTCCATCTCTGGGTGGACGAATGTCCCCTACCAAGCCCAGCTGACTGTCCAGCAGGGACCCACCGCTGAGCAAGCTGTATTTGCCGAGCCCAGCCACAAGAGCTGGGCCACCTGGGGTCTTGCAAGGTAGCAGTGGCCCCGGAGTAGGTGCAGGTGACCGCTGCCCCTCGAGCCGGTGCCCGACAGCCCCCTGTTTTATGTCTCCAGCGAACGTCCCAGCCTCGAGGATGGGCCACGGTTAATCAGTCGTAATGCAATCAAACAGCACTTAGAAGATTATGAACCGCGTGGGTCTCGGCGGGGGGACTGAGAGGCCACCGCGGCGCCCGGCCCTCTGCACAGCGCAGTTTATGCACATATTTATGAACCGCCCTTCCACGGGGGTGGCGGGGGGGGGGACGGAAAAAAAAACCTTTTCTTTCTCCCAAGGCAGAGCCCGCGGCCCTGGGCGCGCACGCCGGCGGGTTAGGAGGGCACTAATTAAATGTCAGCCTTGACAGATTAAAATTATGAAATTTAAAATCGCGGCGGAGCGCTTTGTCACTGTCAAATTAGAAGGCAGGGGGACGAGGGGCGCGTCGGGGACGGAATGGGAATGGGGTGGAGCAGCTGCCTTCGCCCAAGTCCCCCGCAGCCCGCCCGGGGTCCCCAGGAGAGGCGGGGGCTCCGGGCGGCGTCCACCCCGTAGGGGCAGCGGGCACCCGCCCGGGGAGCACCGTGCATGACCCCTGAGTGGTCACTTTGCAGGAACCGGGGTCCGGAGCATTCAGGATTGGAGGGGACAAGGCAGGGGACTCCCGTCTCTCACCATTAACAGCCTGCGTTGCTTTCAGAGCCAATGACCAGCAACTCCGGTGACCCCAGGAGTGGTTAACTGAGACCCCGATGGACAAGGGGACCCCGTCTTGAAAGAGTCTGTGCCCAGGGAGATTTGGGGGGTGCCTCCTCTGCCACACATTGGAAATATGTCACCAGAGGCCAACACCCCACCAAGGTCCAGCTCAGCACCCCAAGATTTAAGCCAAGTGACCCCCAACCTGGACAGCAGGAAGACAGGGAGGTGACCAAGCCCCCCAACCCCACAGGAGCCAAAGCAAGTGGGTCAAAGGGGTCTCTGACCTGTCCCTGGTGAGCAGAGCTCTCTCTGCTCCCTGGTGCCCTGTCCTGAGCTGCTCTCCTCCTCCAGGCCCTGCCGCCATCTTGTTCTGCTCCCCTTGGGCCAGAGCCATGGAGTCGGCCACCAGGGACTGGACCTCGGACACCATGAGCCCCGGGTCAACTTCTCTTCTTCTAAAAGCTCAGATGTGAGACACTACAAGAACCTTCAGAGGTGAAATAATTGGGTTCACAGAGGTGTAGACTCATAGTGGATTAATCCACTTGGATGGACTCCCTGGGTGGTGACTGCAGCAGGTGGGGTGTGGCTGGAGGAGAGGGTCCCTGGGCTGTGCCTTTGGGGTCTCTGTCCTGTCCCTGGTGAGCAGAGCTCTCTCTGCTCCCTGGTGTAACCTAATAGTGGATTAATCCACTTGGATGGACTCACTGGGTGTAGACTAACAGTGGATTAATCCACTTGGATGGACTCACTGGGTGTAGACTCATAGTGGATTAATCCACTTGGATGGACTCACTGGGTGTAGACTAACAGTGGATTAATCCACTTGGATGGACTCACTGGGTGTAGACTGATAAGTGGATTAATCCACTTGGATGGACTCACTGGGTGTAACCTAATAGTGGATTAATCCACTTGGATGGACTCACTGGGTGGTGGCTGCAGCAGGTGGGGTGTGGCTGGAGGAGGGGGTCCCTGGGCTGTGCCTTTGGGGTCTCTGTCCTGTCCCTGGTGGGCAGAGCTCTCTCTGCTCCCTGGTGCCCTGTCCTGAGCGGCTCTCCTCCTCCAGGCCCTGCCGCCATCTTGTTCTGCTCCCCTTGGGCCAGAGCCATGGAGTCGGCCACCAGGGACTGGACCTCGGACACCATCAGCCGCAGGTCAACTTCTCCTTGAGAAGGAAAAGAGGAAGACGCTGAGGCCAACAGACCTCTCCATGCAGAGCAGGGAGGGCCAAGGGCCATGGACACACCCTACTTTCCACAGGTGGCTGCGTGGTTGGAATTTCTGTTACTGTGACCAAATGCCGGAGGAAATCCATGCCAAGGAGGAAAGGCGTATTCTGGCTCAGGGTTTCAGAGGTCCCCGTCCAGGGGCAGCTGGGTCCACGGCCGTGGGTCTGAGCGAAGCAGAGCTCCCTGGCGGGAGGGGTGTTGGAGCCAAGATGCCCGGTCCATGCAAGTTGGGCAGCAAAGAGACGACAAAGAGCCAGGGACATGGTACAGTCCCCCAGCACGTGAGCTCCCCACCCCATGAGGTACTGCCCCCAATTAGCCCTCGTCTCCTGTGGCTTCCACCAGCTCCCAGTGGACCATTCAACTATGAACCCATAAATGGATTAATCCACTGAGGGGATTAGAACCCCAGGACCCAGTCGGTCCCCAAGAGCCCCACCTCTGGACACTGCTGTGTTGGGGATCAAGCCTTCAACCCAGGAACCTTTACAGGACTCTCCAGACCCAATTAAAACAGGGACATTGACCCATTGAGCCCACTCGCCATATTGGGAAGCCCAACCCCTCCGTCGAGTTCCAGAACATTCTCATCACCCCAAAGGACACCGGGTTCCAAACATGTAAAATGATTGATTATTAAAAAAAAAAAAGGTTGATAATTTACACTTGGGATCCCCAGCAATTTACTTAGCCACGTCCATGTGTATAGCAGCTCAATTCCCAATAACCAAGCAATGGACTCAACTGAGGTGCCCTTCAACAGATGAGTGGATAAAGAAACTGTGGTATGTACATACACAATGGAATATTACTCAGCCATGAAGAAGAATGGAAGGATGGCATTTGCAGGAAAACGGACGGAGCTGGAGACCATCATGCTAAGTGACATAAGCCAATCCCCCCAAAACCAAACTCCATCTACGTGGGACGTGTCCAACTGAAGTCCACCATGATGTAGAATTAGAATAAATTTAAAAATTTACAAATTCATAAATAAAATGTTTTTTTTTTTTAAAGAAACGTTCCATGTCCCCTTGTGGCCGAATGTCCCCCCAACCTCCAGTGCAAGGAGAGTGCATTTTGTTTCAACCCAAAGCCGCGGGGTGACCAGGCACCCCGTAAGGAGCCTTCGGGGATATAAGTACACTCCACATTATCCAATTAGACGTTTTGTACTCAAAGTCAGCTTTGAGGGTCGGCCGTCCTTCTCTGGGACCTGCTGGGCACTTGCTGATGGTCGGCAATGACCACTGATAAACCTATCGACAATTCTGCACAGACAGGAGGGCCTTATGGCTCCCCAGAAGGACACTGCCCATTTGGTCTTCGAGGATGGGCAGCAGGCGGTGTAGACGAGGAGCACCCAGAATTCCTGCAAGATGTGTGTCCACCGGAGATGTTTGGGAGGAGAACCTGCCCGGGAAGTGGGAGACAGGTCAGCGGGTGCTGGACACGTTGTGGAAAGAGGTGGAGACGTGGACGTGAGGACAGACGGCATCCAGAGGGAACAGGGAAGACTGGGTCCAACCGTCACTAGGAGAGTGTTGAAGGTGGACGTGGGTGGCCACGGGGACAGCTGCTGTAATAAACCAGGAAAAAAGTAGGGGCGTCAAATGACCACAATCCCTCCCAGCCCCGGAGAGCAGACGTCACAGATGTAGGTGACCCAGGTCCTGAGCTCTGTCCATGGGGTCCAGGGGGGGTTCCCCCTGCCTCTCCAGCTCCTGGGCTCCAGGTGGCCCTGGGCGGGTGGCCCCTCACTGCAGTCTCTGCCTCCGTCCCCACGGGGCTCCTCCTCTGGGTCTGGGTCCCCTCCTCTGTCTCTGGGGAGGACACGGCCATGGCCTGAGGGCCCCCTGACCCAGGAGGAGCCCATCTCAGGACCCTCCACTGATGACCTCTGCAGAGACTCAGTTTCCCCACGACGTCCCACTCACAATGACCCAGAGTTGGGACTTACGCATGTGCTCCAGAGGGACACAGCTGGACGGGTCATTCCCTCTTGGGACAACTCCCGTGAATCCTCGTTGCACAGGGTCCCACATTTCTGCACGAGCCCCGGAAGCCACCTGCCCTTTAAGGTCGGTCCCCTTGCTCCATCCCAGGGAATGTCCCCAGGGAATGGCCACCAGGGACTGACCCCGTGAAATCGGAGCCACCTGGGAAGGCTGAGAGAGACCCCAGCACAGCCCCCAGCTCTGGAGCTGACCCCAGGCCCTTGTCACTTCCCCCCGGAGCATGTCTCTGCGCAGAAGTCCCAGGAGGCTGGTCTCCGGGCACCTGATTCGAGGACGGTGGTCGACAGTGGAGGTGACCAAGAGGAACCCGTGGGAACGGCACTCTCCAGGGCCCTGGCCATCGCCTGGCTCCCTGTCCTTGTACCCCGAGGCCACCCTCGGGTGCAGGGTGAGGACGAGTCGGGATGGACACATCCCAGGAGGGCGGGGAGGGCAGGGCTTCAGTGAGGCCCAGGTGACCTCTGGGCAGCGAGGAGACGGTCAGAGACCTCAGGATCTCTTGGTTCCTGCACCTCATCCTAAGACAGGAAGGACTTGCTGGACCCGTCCCCTTGGGCTCCGTTTGAGCAGGCATTGGTTGCCCGTCTGTCCTGTCTGGCGGCCCGTGGTCATCCACAGATGACCCGTCTCATCCCATCGGGCACAGAAAGAACTTGTGCTGAGCCCCATGCCGCGGCCCGGTCCCGAAGATGGCGCCCGTACCCACGGTCATCTCCCTGCGTCCACTCGCGGGGTTGGAAACGGGAGAACGGGAAGATCAGCGCGTAGGCATTTTGAAGCCCGATCCCGTCCGCCGCATCCCTAGGCGTCTCTGCGTAGCCCTGTGGGGACCCTGTGTCTAGGCTGACCCGACCATTTACGGAGAAGGACGCGGTCATCTAGGACCTGTAGCCACCGTTTCCCCAAATCCCAGCCCTGCCATCGAGGGACCCTGTTACTGTAACTAGAGGACGAGGATCACGTCACCGAATCTGGGCACAGCTTCTCACGCAGGAGGGGGACCTTGAGGTGGCCTTCATGCTGTATTGGGGGGAAGCAGGATTTCCGGAACTCTCCTCCGTCACGCGGAAAAGGACTCAGAGTACGGGCTGCACCCAGAGAACTTTCTAGAAGCAAAGGAGCTGCCCCCACCTGCCCTTCCCATCTGACAAGCTCCTTGGGATTTGGGGCCAGTGTTCCAAGTGACCACAGGCCATCAGAGGGGACAAACGGTCAACCAATGCCTGCTCAAGAAGAGCCCCAAGGGGACGTGTCCAGCAAGCCCGCCATCGGTCCTTCCTCATGCAAGTGGTGACCTGCTGGCTTGGCCGGAATGCAGCGCTCTGCATGGGAAGCTCCTTGGAGCTCTGCCCTGGGCGCCACTGGTCCATTCTGTTGGACAGTCCCTCTGCATCCTGGGGAGGGCACAGTGGTCACCCACCTGTGGGGAAATGCCCATGAGGACCAGTCCTGCACCCGGGGCAGCCTTGCGGGCTAAGCGCTGATGGCATTAACATGAATACGGCTCGTAGATGCCCAAGCTCCTGCCCCGTGGTGGACAACACCCTGGGCCCCTCTGTCCTGAGTTATTACGGCTTGGATCCGGAATGTTCCTCAAAGGCTCCCGTGTTGAAGGCTTGGACCCCGATGCAGCAATGTCCAGAGGTGGGGTTGGGGGACAGGGATCGTATCATGAGGACTCTGACCTTGTCCACGGGTCAATCCATTGAGGGATTCGTACCTGAATGGACCATTGAGAGATGGTGGAAGGTGTGGGAGGTGGGACTTCGTTGGAGAAAATAAGACAACGGAGGCTGTGGGGAGTATACCCTGCCCCTGGCCGTGGAGACTATACCCTGCCCCTGGCCATGGAGACTATACCCTGTCCCTGGCCGTGGAGACTATACCCTGTCCCTGGCCGTGGGGACTATACCCTGCCCCTGGCCGTGGAGACTATACCCTGTCCCTGGCCGTGGAGACTATACCCTGTCCCTGGCCGTGGAGACTATACCCTGTCCCTGGCCGTGGAGACTATACCCTGTCCCTGGCCGTGGGACTATACCCTGTCCCTGGCCGTGGAGACTATACCCTGTCCCTGGCCGTGGGGACTATACCCTGCCCCTGGCCGTGGAGACTATACACTGTCCCTGGATGGAGGGACTATACCCTGTCCCTGGCTGTGGGACTATACCCTGTCCCTGGCCATAGGGACTATACCCTGTCCCTGGCCATGGAGACTATACCCTGTCTCTGGATGGAGGGACTATACCCTGTCCCTGGATGGAGGGACTATACCCTGTCCCTGGATGGAGGGACTATACCCTGTCCCTGGCCATGGAGACTATACCCTGTCCCTGGCCATGGAGACTATACCCTGTCCCTGGCCATGGAGACTATACCCTGTCCCTGGCTGTGGGACTATACACTGTCCCTGGATGGAGGGACTATACCCTGTCCCTGGCCATAGGGACTATACCCTGTTCCTGGATGGAGGGACTATACCCGGTCCCTGGCCTTGGGGACTATACCCTGTCCCTTTGCACTGGAAAAGCCCCAAAGGCAAATCATTCGTGTTTAATAAACAGGGAAACCGAGGCCCAAGAGAGCCTGTCGTTGGCCATCCAGGGAAGTCCAGCAGACCTCACCTAGCTCAGGCCTCAGTCGGGGTCGTCTATAAGACAGCAGGAGCTGGAGACCCATGAGTTAACGGGGACCCATGAGTCCCCAGTGGCTTCGACGTGTATCCCAATGGTTCCTTCGAGGGTGAAGGATTCTTGCCTTCTGGTTTCCCCACTGGACAGCTGTAGGAAGGACGTGGAATCTCTTTGGCTCCAAGAGGGAAACGCCGGTGTGTGTGGCCAGTAGGCAAGAGCAGCCGGGGCCCATCTGGCTGGTGGACGGAGAGCAGGCAGCGTGTCCACTTCTGCTGCCATCTTCTCACTGCAATGGTTGGGATGTAGAATGTCCCCCACTGTCCCAGGTGTTGAAGGATTTGTGCCCAGGGTGGTGCTATGGGGACGTGGAGGAACTTTTAAGAGGTGGGGCTTAGCGGGAGGTCTTTAGGTTATTGGAGGTGTGGCCCTGAAGGTGACTGTGGGACTCGAGTCTCCTCCTCTTTGTCTTTTTGGCCATGAGGTCACCATTACTTCTCTCCTTCCATGATGTGCTGCCTCCCACAGCCTCCCCTAAGCAATGGGGCCAACCAACCAGGGGCTAGCATCATGTTCCCAACTGAACCTTTCGTCTTTGTAAATCGATCATCTCAGGTATTTTGTGATAGTGACAGAACATTCAATAAGACCTAAACTAACTGTGATTTTACACTGTCGGTGGCTTGCTGAAACGTGACTCCTATCTTCTCTGTTTTAATGACGAGAATGAAGTATCTGAGAGCAGACGTCTCTACAAAGAAAACTTTGCGGTCCAAGATTGAGGACCCTACCTGAGCACAGCCATCTTGCTCGCAGAGTCCTGAAGTGGCCCAGGCCGTCACATAGTAAAAATTGGAGAGGGACCCTGCATGGATTTCGTCTGTCCTTCTTCGAGAGCCGGGATTTTGAATATGGGAGCTGCACCCTAATCCCTATTAACACTCGCTAATCCCTCTCACCTTCCAACGGCCCCTCCTCTGCACGCCACAGTCAGGTCCAGTCTCCACCCTGTTCACACCTTTCAATGGGACTCAATCCCAACCTGAGGACCTTGGCTAAGCTCCAACATGAGATTTTTTGGGGGGGAGACAGGCCATTTTCAAACCACGGAAGCCACCCCAAATCCTGCCGACTCCCATGCCCCCGAGTTGCAAGCATGTGACCTCCCACAGCAAAGGGGACTTTGAAGATGTCCCCGAGATGAGGATCTTGAGACGGAGAGGGAATCCAGGGCGATCCAGGTGGACCCCCAGAATCACAGCGTCATGCCAGCTGAAGGCAGAGGCAGAGTCGAGGTCTTCTTGGCCTCCAGAGAAGCCACGGAAACAGATCTCAACTCTCCCTCCCAGTAGAAATCAGGATTTTTTAACCCTGAGAGTCTCCCCGGAGAGTCCTGACCTGCAGAACTGTCGGGCCATCAGTAGGCGCTGTTTCCGGCCGCCATATTGGTAGCTACTTGTTACAGCGGCCATGAGACACTCATACGCTCCCATGGGGTCCTCGCTGGACAGGAGGCTACAACGGACCCAGAAGGGACCTGTGTCACCTGCCAGATGCTCCGACCTCCTGAAAGAGGAGCTCCGCGTCTTCTGGCGGGACCGGGATTGCCACGCGGCCCGGGGACTGCCACCCGGACGCAGCTGAGACTCACAGGGAACAAGCCACCACCCCCCCCCGGGGTGATTCCAGCGCCTTGTCTGTGTGTGCCACCACCGTCGTGGTTCAGAGCCCCGGCAGAAAGCAAGGTCTGACTTTATTAGAGGAGGGTCAGGTTCCGAAGCAGCTTGCAATAAAGAAATTAGCAAACCAGAGACCACAATTGTGCGGAGAGCCCGCAAAACGAACAGGATCGAAAGTGACAAGACCCAATTAAATTTAATTACCCGCGCTGTATTTTCAATTTAACTGACACTTTTTATTAAGGATCCTCCCGCACTCCGGCTAGCAACCCGGACCAAATTGCATCCCCGTAACACAGTTATCTCATGCAAAATCCCGAGTATCTAATTTTCTAAAACCAAATTAGAGAACGGAGGGTTTGTTGTTGTTGGTTTTTTTTTTTTTTTTTTTTTTTTTGGTAAAAGGATTCCTTTGTTTGTCTGCGTCTCCGAGACACGGGTTGCAAGGTGCTCCCCACAGCAAATCGGCTTTCTCAGGAGGAGCGTGGCGGTCCCCAGTGAGACTGACTCAGAGAGGACGTCGGGATGGCGTTATCGCGTGCCACTTCACCAAAAGGGTCTCTTCAGCGCAGAGAGACGTGACAGCTCACGGATGTGGCCCTGTGAGGTCGCAGTGGATTCTTAGCAGGGACACAAAAGGCGGCCAGGTGGGGCTCCCTCTGCCCTGTGGCTTGCTGACAGCAGGAGACATGAGAGTCACAGCCGTCAGCTCTCGTCATCGATGGCTAATTCCACTGTACTGCATCCTCGGAGCTAAGTAATGCCATAGTACTGTGTCACGGGAGCTAAGTAGTCCCATAGTACTGTGTCACAGGAGCTAAGTAGTCCCATAGTACTGTGTCACGGGAGCTAAGTAGTCCCATAGTACTGTGTCACGGGAGCTAAGTAGTCCCATAGTACTGTGTCATGGGAGCTAAGTAGTTCCATAGCATCGCCTCATTGGGGCTAAGCCATTGCAGAGTTCTGCATAATCGAGGCTAAGTGGTTTCATAGTACTGCATCTTTGGGGCTAAGTACTCTATAGTACTGCATCATAGGAGCTAAGTAATTTCATCGTACTGTGTCATGGGATCTAAGTCATTCCATTTCATTGCTTCATTGGGGCTAATTTCATAGCACTGCATCTTTTGGGCTGAGTAACTCTATAGTACTGTATCACAGGAACTAAGTAATTTCATAGTACTGTGTTATAGGAGCTAAGTCATTCCACAACATTACATCACTGGGGCTAAGTAATTTCAGAGTCTTACATAATTAAGGCTAAGTAGTTTCACAGTCCTGCATCATTCAGGCTAGGTAATTTCGTAGTACTGCATTATTTGGGGCTAAATAATTTCATAGTACTGTATCATTGATGCTAAGTGATCTCATAGTACTATATCATTGATGCTAAGTAATCTCATAGTACTGCATCATTCAGGCTAAGTAATCTCATAGTACTGCATCATTGGGGCTAAGTAACTTTATAGCATGGCATCATTGGGGCTAAGTAGCTCTGTAGCCTTGAATTATTAGAGCTAAGTAATTTCACAGTGCTGCATCATCGGGGCTAAGTAATTTCACAGCACCACCGCACACCCTAATCAACGGCGCCAGTTGATCATGGGCTGAAATCTCCAAACATGCTATACAAAACATGTTTTTTCACTTCATAACCAGCTTTCCTCAGCTATTCGTTACAGAAAGTAACGGAAAGCCGATTAACACAAGTCCCCTGTCCACGTGGACCACAGGAATCTCCATCTGCACCTTCTTGGACGAGTAGCCTGGATGGATAAGTGGAGGCATGTCACAGTACCGTGATTCCAAATCCAAAGGTCCAAATTCCGATTCTGGGTCCTGCTCATGGGTTGGATCCGGAACGTTCCTCAAGGGCTCCTGGGTTGAAGGCTTGGTTCTGTCTCACCTCAGACCCAGATGAACAGAGTCAGCCAGCCATGTTCTGAACCTCTGAATCCATGAGCCAAAGTAAACCTTTCTTCCTTTTAAGTTGTTTAGTGTCCCCTGTTTGATTACAGCTACGGAAAGCCAACCCACACAGTCCCCAGGATCCCTTTGCTTATCAACTGTTCCATGAACATGTCTCAGGTGACGATCATCTTTCATTCCTAGGTAGACACCGCCAGAAACTTGGGTTTCCTGCTAAGAGCTAAGTCATAGTACTGCATCTAAGTACTATGTACTTAGTACTAAGTACTGCAGAGATATCCAATTAATACACAAGTAAGCGGGTGGATGGAAGGATGGGTAGAAGATGGACAGAAGACTCAAGCTGGGGTGGCCATAACTGTCCACATGCTGAATCTCTAACTCCCTGTGAGATGGTATGAGCAAGAGGGAACTTTGGTGCATGATTAGGATTTATGTGAGGTCAAAGGGTGGAGGCCCAGATGCCATTGAGTGTCCCTAAAAGACGGAACAATGGAGAACTGCCTTCCATTCTCTCTCCCTCCCTCCCCAACTGGGAGTCCAGCAAGAAGCCGCCATTTGCAAACCAGAAAACCACCTCACGAGGAAGGGAGTGGGCCAGCACCCCGGCCTCGCATGCCAGCCTCCGATCTGGGAGCACCGTGCATTGCTCGGGCCACCAGGTCTGTGCTCTTCTCTGATAACAGCCCCAAGAGACGGTCACGACCTCCTACCTGCATCTGCTAACGTGGGTCTCCATTCCCTGGGGTCCCAGAAGGGGACCAGGGTCCTTATAATAGAGACCTGGGAGCCCCCTGCCTGTCCACCATGGAGGACCCAGGAGAAGGAGCCTCTGGGAGCAGGAAGCAGCCTCAGCTGACCCCGGTTGGCCCCGCCTGGACCTCGGGCTGCAGCCCAGAGCTGGGGGCATTAGCTGTCAATCATTTAAGGGGCCCTAATGGACCATCAGGAGGTACCAGACCCCTCCACTAGCCACGGGGCACAACCCCTTGATGTTGGCCGTGCCAGGGGCCCTCGGGTGGGTGCCCTTTGCAGACACACCCCTGAATCTGAAAGCTAAAGGGTGCAGCTCCATTCCTCTGGCCTTTCAACCTACAAAAGGGCCCAGTGATCCCGGAATTCCCTGAACCAATATGGCAGCCCGAACCTCATGCAATAAATGCCCCAATCCAATATGGCAGCAGAAAACTCACCAAATAGATGCCTCAAACCAACATGGCGGCACGAACCTCATGCAATAAATGCCCCAATCCAATATGGCAGCAGGAAACTCACCAAATAGATGCCTCACACCAACATGGCAGCAAGAACCTCATGCAATAAATGCCCCAATCCAATATGGCAGCAGGAAACTCACCAAATAGATGCCCCAAACCAACATGGCGGCACGAACCTCATGCAATAAATGCCCCAATCCAATATGGCAGCAGGGACCTCACCACATAGATGCCCCAAACCAACATGGCGGCACGAACCTCATGCAATAAATGCCCTGGACAAAAATGGCAGCAGGAACTTCCTGTAGCCAATGCTCCAAACCAATATGGCAGCTTGAGCCTCCTGCAACCCACACGAGTCAAAGGTGGTGTGTGGACCCTCATCCAGGTGCTGGTGTGAAGGAGGGGGCTCTGGGAGGGCTGAGCTCATGGAGTGCAGCCCATGAAGGGGACGAGGGTCCTTCTCAGAGAGACCCGAGAGCCCCCTGCCCGTCCACCATGGAGGACCCAGGAGAAGGCGCCTCTGGGAGCAGGAAGCAGCCTCCGCTGACCCCGGTCAGCCCCGCCTGGACCTCGGGCTGCAGCCTCCCCAGCAAGACTCTCTTTAAAGTCACCAGACAGTGGGATCTTCTCACGGTGGCCCAATCAGACGGCCGCATGGTGCATGCCCTGAATGTCACAGTAGCCAATTTTATGTTTTGTGATTTTCACTTCTTCAATCTGTTGGGGAGATACGCGAGAAATATGCAACTCTTCCCTTTCCGCTAAAAAAAATACAATAAAATAGGATTCTGTAAGAGCGGAGGGTGGGGTTTTGGAAAATCTGAGGGGACCCTGAGGGAGATAGGTGGGGAGCAACCTCTGAGGACGGAGAGACGCTGGGCAGCCCCAATTAATGTCCTGGCCGCCGAGCGGCCATTCAAAGCCCTGGGAGCTGGTAATCTCATTTTGTGCGTCCAGGAGACTCTTTGCGGATCATCTCAACAGTATTCTAATAACTCATCTCATCTGCAGCCCGGGTGCCGTAATTATTGATTTTGTGACTCAATAAAACCCTGAAGTCTTTGACGATGCCCAATCCTCCACTTCCCCCAGGATATTTGGGGGGGGTGGGGCGGGGGAGGAAAGGAGAAGAAGGTCCCTTTGGCCCGAGAACATTATTATGATTATTTATTTTAACTCCTGCGCTACCTGAGAAGGCTCGGCGCCCATGCACCGTGTCTGCTCTCTGGTCTCTCTCCAAGGCTCTCCGTCTTTCCTATATGGGGGGAAAAAACGTAATTTGGGTTCTGAAATAATCCAGGCACCTCCTCCACCAAAATGCCCTTCTCCTCTTTCCTGGAAACTCCCGATTTTCTCCATAAAAATTCAAAAGGGGATGCTTCAGGCATGTTAGGATCCCCTCTTTCTCCCCGTGGTGCCGCCATTTGCAATTCCTTGCAACGCGGCAGGGATTGGACTTCTGTCTTTGCTGGACAGCTCAGGTGCCCCTCTGTCCCCCTCCCACTTCCAGGGACCACGCTCACCTCCATATGGACCTTTCTGCCCACCCAAGCTTTTCCAGGATCCTTGGCCCCGGGACTGCCCCCGAGCTCCCCCGTTCTGCAAAATGAGGGTCCCCACGTGGTTTTTCAATGACAACCGTGGACTCCCCGAGATGCTCAGTGCACAGGGTGTGGCTTTGGAATTGGGGGCAGCCTCGGAGATGAAACAGGGGAGTGACGTGGGTGTGACCCCGTTAGCTCAAGTCAAGCAGGAGGACCCCAAATCCCATGATTCACCTCAAAATCCCAGGGCTTCCCGCAGACACCATCTGCTAGGGCTGGGTCTCCAATGTCCCCCAACGTGGGGAGCTGGATCCCAGCCCCGTGGTGACACTGGGAAGTGGAGGAACCTTTAGGGGTACAGCCTAACAGGAAGCCTTCCGGTCATTAGGACCGTGCCCTGGGAGGGGATTCTGGGACCCCCGGCTCTTCCTCTTTCCCTTGGTCATTCCCGTAAGCGCCCACCATGATGTTCTCCGTTGCCTTAGACCCAAAGCAACAGGCTCGATGGATCCTGGACCAGAACGTCCACAACCGTGAGCTGAAACAGACCTTTCGTGTTTTTAAGAGCTGATTATCTCAGGAACCTTTCTCCCCACGGTGGAAGGAGCCGAGAGCCCTCTGGGTCTCTTCTAAGGTCATTTACCCCATTCCTCGACCCCCGGCACCTTCCGGAGCCCCCATCTTCCAACGCCAACACCTTGGGGTGCACCAGTCCCAAATATGCATTTGGAAAGGGACACCAACACTCAGGTTATCACACCCAAGGACACCTGTGACATGGCCAGGACCAGAACCCACCGAGTGTTGTGTGACCCTTCTCCGTGGCATGATGCGGGCGCCATCTTGACCCCTTCCTTGGCCCACTTGTGCTCACAGACCAGTTGGCGGCTCCGTCCACAGAAGCGTCCAGCCTCGTGTTTCCTCCTCCAGTGGACCCACAGCAGGTTGTGTCCAGGTAGGTGACGTCTGTCCCCTGTCCTGCCTGGTTTCCTGCCCTGGTTAGCGACTTTGCACACATTGGGCTGGACATTTCCCCTGGATTCGCGCTCTACCTGTCTCCCCTTGGCCATGTGCGCGGGGACCTGCTCCGAACAACTTCATCAACGGGGCCCTTCGTCCACCAGCCTGGACATATGGGACCATTAGGAGACCAGGAGAACTCTGGAAGGGCTGAGGCAGGGTATCCGTCCTCCACCGTCCTCTGGCCAACTGGTCCCCCGTTGGCTCCTGTGACGGAGTCCTTGCACGGGGTCCTCTGAATTCCCCTCGGTCCCTCCCTTAATGGGGACGTAACCGCTGCTGACCACGGCCATTCCAGGGTCCTGGGCCCACTTTGGTGCCTTCCCTCTCCTCCCCCCTGTGATGTCACGATCATCAGACTCCGCGTGTCACCGAGAGGTGACAGGATTCAGAGGCAGAAACCAGGTCCCGGGGCCATATTGGATTTGAGAGTAGGAATAGCCGGGTCTCTCCGTTCCTGCCTGTCCATGGACCGAAGAAGGGTCAGGGCTACCCTTTCAGGCTCCCAGAGAGGAGGTTATCAGGGCGTTCCCCCCACCAGGCGACGGGTGTGCGGAGAGTGGACACCATCTTGGATTGAATCCATGGGGTCCATCGTAAAGACTGTGGTATGCAGTCGTTGCTCAATAAATGCTTGGCCCGAGCTATCTCATGGACTCCAGACTGGAACCACCTCCCGCTCCCGGCTCAGAGCCGGGCTGGCTCCGAAGACCGCCCTTCACCCCCACTTACCCATCTGATTGTCATCGACCCCGGAGAGGGGAGCCCAGAGGGGCATGTCCCCCAAACCACGCACGGGCCCGGGCTCGGGTGGGCGCGGACAGGACTTCCCGAGCGGCCGCGGGAGGGTTAAAGGGGCAGAGAGACCCCCGCGCTGCTGCCTTCTGGGGTGGTGGGGGGGCCGGCTCCTCCGAGGAAGGCCCCGCGTCCCTTTATGGATGATTTCTGAATTTCCATTTTCATAAAATAAATGGAGGTACCTACGGATCATCGCGCTGTTCAATATTTATGAGGCGCCTTTTTAGAATAAATCCAGAAATTCGGTATTAATCATGGCCACCCTTACAGTCCGCAGGCCCATCAATAACCCGCGGGGACGCCGGCTCCTCTCTTCTTCTTCTTCTTCTTCTTCTTTTTTATTCTTTTTCCTTTTTTTCCCCCCCGAGAACCAGCCGTAATGAGAACCAGCCGAGGACCCGGCTTCGGGGTGCGGAGACTGCGGCTGGGGAGGGGGGTGGATTGGGATTCCGAGGGGCCGGTCCCGGCTGACCCGGGCGGGGACCCCACATAAAGGCGTGACGGTGTCGGCTTTCTCCCACCTTCGCGGGAAGAAGGAGGCTTTGACTGGAGGCCAGAAGAGCGGCCCCCGGGCGGGGAAGAGGGCCATTCGTCTTGCGAGGCTGCGGTTTCTTGCAGGACGTCCAGCCCCGAGCTACAAACTGACCACAGCCGGCCGCCCGCCAAAGAGGCTCCCGAGACACACAAAGCCCCGATTGTTTCTGGAAAAATCCTTGGGTTCCGCTCACAGCCCTGCCCCCGGCGGCTGCCTGAGCCCTCGGGTTCCACGCTGGACGCTGGACGCTGCAGGCTGACCACCGAGGGCCCCCGACCGGGCTCAGACAGCCTCCTCTGCTCACCCTCATGGCATTTCTGGGGGGACGCACGGTCCCCAAATGGGGGCCAGGAGCCAGGGACACAAAACAGGGTGGGGGCTTCCTGGAGAGTCCCTATGGACCACCAGGTGGCCCTGGGCTGGTGGCCGTCACTCCCGTCTCCACGGGGCTCCTCCTCTCTGTCTCTGTGTCTCACAGGCGTGCCCCGTCCTCCCTGGGTCCCTCCATCACGACCGTGCAAAGGCCCTGGGACACACGGACGGGAGCCTCAGTGCACGGCTGTCCATCTTCCTTCCCCGGACTCCCCACGGCTGGAGTCGCAGCCCCGCGGCTGCCACAGCGCCTGGCGCCATCTTGGATTTTTTAAGCTGGATGAGAAAAATCTCCTGCGTCCTCAGGGACTGTCACCCGAGTCCCCAAAGCCACCGGGGGCTGGGGAACCCAGTCCTCTCGGTCCAGTTTCCCCTGGACAGCAGCTAGGTCTTGCCTTTCCAGAGACAGAAGGGAATTGGGGTCTGGGAGTGAAGCCCCCCGAGCCCTTCGGTCCCCCAGCAGGGGTTCACTGGGCACCTCCAGAGTCAGGTGCCGCCCAATCTTGGGAGTTCATTCCCCAAACAACCCGGCAAACAGGAGGTCATGGGTCAGTGCAGGAGTGGACGTCTGCTGGACGACCTCCTTGGGGTGACACATCGCAGAAAGTCCCCTGGAGAGGTGACCATCAGGCAGACACCCTGGTACCCAGACGGAGGGGAATCAGGCATGGCTGGATCAAGGCGCCATGGGAGACAGGTGGGCGGTCAGCCGCAAGGACCGGGCACTCACGGTCCCCATTTTATCATCAATGACTTGGGGAGCCCCAGGGGACCTGAAGCCGGCAAGTGACCCCACCCAACTAGAAACCCAGGAAGCATCGTCAAGGTCTCGGATGAGGGACGGGGACGGGGGGGGGGGGGAATGGCAGCCGGGGGCGTGCATCCGTCCACCATGGGGGCAGGTAAGGAAGATGGCGCCCGGCCCCAGGACCTGCAGGCGCAGACAGGTGACATCGCGAGCTCCTAAGAGCCACCTGGTCTGAGCCACCAGGTCACACAGTGTTGGGGACTCAGGGTGGCAGGAGCCATGTGTCCTGCTGGGCAGTCCCTCACAAGGACAGCGGGGAAGCATGTGGGCAGCGGAGCTTCCTGTGCTGGTGGGGGGCAGCGTCCCCAGCAGGAGGAGGCAAAGATGAGCACCCCGGTCCCCTTGGGACATGCCAAGTGTCCCCAGGCTGTGACACCCAGTGACATCATGCCTGTCCTCAGACATCTCTCCCAATGACCTCACCCTGAGGCCTGTCTGTGAGGACTGTGGGTTGGATCCCCACGTGGTCACCTGGTGGCCAAGGGGGACTCGGGGTGTTTGATGCTGTGTGAGAATCTCGCCGTCCGCCGGGCCCCAATGGATCAGGGCACAAATGTCCAGGAACCGGGTCCCAGGGACCAGGCTTTGGAAACCTAGGGACCTGCCTGAGCAGACGTCCCCGTGGACCTATCTGTTGAAGCTGTGCGTGTCAATCAGCTCTGCAGAGTGGACATGGGTGCCTGTCTCCTTGTCAGGGACCGAGGTCTGCCTCCCGCCCCCAGGAGGCTGCAGAGCACCCGCCATTGCGTCTCCAAGGACCCTGGAGGTAACGGGCCTGTTCAGCCCTTGAAACGGACAACCAGGAGAGGCTGCTCACGGAGGCTGGTGAAAACTGCTCGGGCCTCCCTCCTTGGCCTCCGAGTGTCCCGAATAGCCTCAGTGTCCATCCGGGCAGACCTGCGAGGCCCAGCAACTCCCGCGCGCTGGGCAGAGGCACTCAGCACTGGCCAATGGCCCTGTCCACGGGCGCCGCCGGGGCTGGGGAGCGCACTGTCCACGGGTCTGCAGACCCACCCCTGGGCAGGTCACCTGCGAGAAGTGAACTTCCCCAACTTCATGTGGAGGCCGCGGGGGTAACCTGAGCGGCGCGCTGCAGCGTGACCCCTGAGTGGACCTGCGCAGACGAGCTGCTTCCGGGGGCGCGGACACGGGCTCCGGGTCCTTGCGCAAGGGGGGGGGCTGCAATTGGAAGCGATGGGGGATCGATATCTGCAGGAGCCTCCCCTGCGAGGCCAGGAGGCGAGGCCCGGGATTCGGAGGCCGTTTCCCCAGCGCAGAGAGACACCCCCTTCTCCCGCAGCCCCCGGCCCTCGGCCACATCTCCCTGCCGTCAAATTAATTCGCACGGTGTCCCCAAACTCAATTAGGTGGCTTCCCCGTGTCAGGGGGGGCGGGTGGGGACAAGAAAAAAATAAATAAAACCCGCATCCATCGGAGGCCCCGCCTTGACGCGTCGGAGGCCGGGCCTTGACAAATCGGTGCGGTTGGGGCGCGGGTCATCTTGGCACTAATTCTCAATTACCCTAAAATGAAGCCATAAATCACGGCGACAGGGGATCGATGGCAACGCGGTTTCCCGGGTGATTGGCAGCCGCCGCCACCGCGCGCCTTGGTTGGAGGTGACGGGGCTCTCCAGGGGAGGCCGCCGAGGGGGGCCAGTGGAGGCCGCGGGCCTCCCTTCCTTCCGTGGGACGCAGGGACCCACCCTTCCCCCTCCCAGGCTGTTTGGGGACAGTGGCACTGGGCCCCCCCCTGCGCGCGCGGGCGCGGTCCCACTGGCCGATCCTTCTCCTGTTGATACCTGCTGTCCCCAAAGGAGCGACAAATTAAATTTCCCTCCACTGGGCGCTCGGGCGGGCGGCGCGGGAGTGGAGGCCATTTGAATTTTTCATGGGGAACGAAATTGTCCCCAGACAAATAGCCCCCTGATTCCCGGAGAAGGGACGGCGGTGGCGGTGGCGGCGGGGACAGAAATAAATTCATGTCACTCGGGCATGGGCTCTTCTGTGTAATGTCATTCACCAGGGTCCTTGTCCCCCCCCCCTTGCCACCCGAGGCCCAGGTCCCCTGCACAATAGCGGGGCGGCTCCGAGGGGCGGGGGCGGGGGGGGGGGGACAGGGACAGGGACAGGGGACCCGGTGGCTGGGGCGCGAGATTGTTCCCGTTATTAATTCGCAGCCTGAATCTCGCATTCATGAGGCCCAAGATTGAAATGTAAATGAGTCGCCGGGAAGCCCGGCCCCGGGATGTCACACGGCGGTGGCAGCGGGGACAGACGGGATCCGCTGATCCATCAGGGAGACGACGAGAGCCGCCCACAAAAAACAATGAATCACATCAGCGTCCCCGTCCCCGTCCCCGTCCCCAGCTCGAGATGGCACAGACCGAGAGACGCGGGTCGGTGGCTACCTGTTGTCCCCTGTCCGCTGGCTGCATGTCACTGTTGACCTGCCACCTCCTCTGTGCAGACGTTTGGCTTCTCCATCTCAATTATCTCCGTGTCCCTGTCCCCGGGGGCTCCCTTTAGAAATGAGGACCCTCCCCGGCCGGCCGCGGAGGTGGACAGATGGAGACCCCCTCCCTGCGGCTCCACCCCGTGTCCCGAAGTCCCCGTCCCTGTCCCCTGGGGCTCCCTGGGCTCGCTAATGGGTTTCCTGGCTTCTGAGTCGCAGGCTCTGGCTCTGTCTCTCTCACGGTCCCCGCAGTGGGTCCTGAGGACCGGCCACCGCCGCACGAGAGCCCCAGGGCCATGCACGGGGGACCAACGGACTGACCCTCCTGCCCCCCAAACCGTCACCCTGTCTGTCAGGGGGTCCCGTCCATCAACAGGATCAGGACAGACACCTCTGTAGCCAAAGGCAGGGGACACGCTGATGTCCCCTATTTGCTCGGTGCCTGTGACCTGCTTTGGGGGCTGGGGGGCCGCATGGCAGCCCGGGGGTCTTCGGGGACTGGACACGCTGGGGAAACTGCGTCCAGGAGGATGGACATTTCAACCCACGCGGCCATGCCTGACATTCCCCGTCACACCCGCCCGTGTCTGCGCAGCTGGGCGCCAGCAACGGGCTCCGGGTGCCGTCGGCAGACTCAGCGGCGTCCCGACCCCGAGAGCTGTCCACTGGGCCACCCTGGGACAGACGGACCCTTTGGAAGACGCACGGAGCTTCTCCGTGGTGACCTGAGCAGACGTCACTGTCCCCGCACAGGGACGGGGCAGGTCAGAGGACTCCACTTGGCAAGCACAGCTCTGAGCGCAGTCCCCTTAGCGGATGGGACAACCTGGACCCCCCAGGACCCACTGTCCCCCGGGGGCATGTCCCGGACACACGCATCTCTCTCTCCGTCCCTTCCCGTCCTGTCTCCCCATGAGGACGAGAAGAGGACAGATCAGGAGGCGTGTCCTGCCGCAGAGCCGCACCAAGGGGAATAATTTGGGATAACTGGCCAACGGAAAACGTCCCAAAGGCTGAGATTTCGGTTCCTCCGCGCATTTGGGTTCAGGCGCCTTGGCGCCGACGTCCGGGAAGAGAGCAGAGGCCGTGATTGAGGTTTCCGTCACCTCTGTGCGGTGGGGACTCAGGGGCCCACAGTAAAGCCTTGTCAAAACAAAATGCATCTGATGAAACAAGAAGCGAAACTGTCCAAAGGAGAACAGGGTGACAGACGGATCTGCTGGGGAACTTTGGGGTCAGACACATGACACGGTCCCACGGAATTGAATGCACGTCCCATCCCCATGTGATAAAATAGAAATGAGCTGAATCCAGAGCGTCCCCCAAGGCTGTGGGGTTGAAGGCTTGGTCCCCAGCGCAGCCATGTCCAGAGGTGGGGTCTGGGGGAAGGGATTGGATCCTGGGGGCTCTGACCTGGTGAGTGGATTAATCCACTCCTGGACTCACTTGTGGGCCACTGGAAGGTGGTAGGAACTCTAACAGGTGGGAGTGGGTCCTTGCTGGCTTCTCTGTGGGGACTATGCCCTGTCCCTGGCTCCTCAGTCCACTCTCTGCTTCGTGGTTGTCAGGAGCTGAGCCGTTTCCTCCACCATCCCCTTGCGCCATGTTGTTCCGCCTCATCCCCAGCTGGCGGCCATCGCGCCCAGCAAGTAGGGACCAGAACCTCTAGAATCATGAGCCAAAGTTCATTTTCCCTCTTCAAGTTGTTTCCTCAGGTATTTTGTGACAGCAAAGAAAATCTAATTAACAACAACAACAACAAAAATTGAACCCGTAAGAAGTCAGGACCCCGCCAGAACACAAACACTCAAAGGGACACTCTTCACAGGAGCCCAAAGTTGGAACCAACCCCCAAATGCCCATTGAGAGATGAGTGGCTGAACAACATGGGATCTAGCTATGCAGTGGAATATTACGTGGCCATGAAAAAGGGATGGAGTTCTAGTAGATGCCAAAGATGGGGATGAAGCTTCAGGGTATTCTGTTTAAGTGACATAAGCCTGTCACAGAAGGACGAACACTGTGTGACTCCAGTTATATGAGAAACGAATCGGCAAAGAGAAAGTCCAATGGAGGTGACACACTGGGAAAAGAAAGAAAAGGAGATATTTTATGGATGGATACAGAGTTTCTGTTTGGAGTGAGGTGAACCGGGCCATTCGTTGGAGCATGGGCTCATGATGAAGAGGAAAGTTTATTTGGGTCTCCTGGTGTCCGAGGTCCAGTCCCTGGTGGCCGACTCCATGGCTCTGGCCCAAGGGGAGCAGAACAAGATGGCGGCAGGGCCTGGAGGAGGAGAGCAGCTCAGGACAGGGCACCAGGGAGCAGAGAGAGCTCTGCCCACCAGGGACAGGACAGAGACCCCAAAGGCACAGCCCAGGGACCCCCTCCTCCAGCCACACCCACCTGCTGCAGCCACCACCCAGTGAGTCCATCCAAGTGGATTAATCCACTTATTGGTCTACACCCAGTGAGTCCATCCAAGTGGATTAATCCACTTATTGGTCTACACCCAGTGAGTCCATCCAAGTGGATTAATCCACTTATTGGTCTACACCCAGTGAGTCCATCCAAGTGGATTAATCCACTTATTGGTCTACACCTCTCACAATGCCATCATCTCACCTCTGAACCTTTCCCACATGAGCTGATGGGGGTCACCTCGTGTCTAACCACAACCAGGTCCAGGTGGCTGCGGAGAGGACACGGGGCAAGAAACAGACCTTCTGGTTGTCACGAGGAGACGGTGGCTTGGAGGCTTCTGGTGGCCCGTCACCGTGTCACCTGGGGGGACACCCCGTGGCCTGTGGTTTCAGGAGGACGTCCGGGTTGGCCGTGGGCTTCCCGGGGAGCTCCCTGCAGCTCTGGGGGAGCCCTGGCCAGCAGGCTGGACGCTGGGAGGCCGGACGCCCTGCTCTGTCCTCCGGGAGGCTCCGGGCTGCGCGTCTGGGTCCCCGCGTCTGGGTCCCCGCGTCTGGGTCCCCGCGTGTCCCGGCCGCGGGTTGAATTGCTCATCAAATGGGAAGTTATTGTGTCATAAAACCCTGAGAGCCTCTCCGCCGTGGGTCGCGGCCAATTCTGATGCGAGGCTCCGTCACAATGGATTATGCTAATCGCCTCGTTAATCGCCCCCCTGGCCGCGGGCAGAGGGGGGACACGGCCCCCAGCCACGACAGGCGGTAAATAATGGCGGCGGCCCGGAGAGCTCAGAGACACCGCGATCAATTATTTATGCATTCATCAAGCCGCAGAGGGCCGCGCTATCAGGAGCCGGCCGCTAATTGTTTTATGGATTGGGATGAATTACGGTCCCCAGCCCTTGTCCTCCTCCGGTGCCTCTCCGTGAAGCCCGTCTGCCCAGCTGGCCCGGGAGGGACCACACCGTGGCCAGGGAGCGGCCGGCCATGGGGACATCACCTCACATTCCAGCGCTTCTGCCCCAATGTCCCAACCCGCCCTGTGCATTCCTCCCGAATCCCGAGGACAACCGGTGACCGGTGACCGAGGATTTCAACATGGAGCAATCCCCCAAGGCTCAGGAGGCTGGGGCAGGAGGATCGTGAGTTGGAGGCCAGCCTCAGCAACGGACCCAGACCCTCTCTTAAAATAAAAAAAAATATTAAATAAAAAGGGCTGGGGACCTGGCTCCGGGGTTGAGCACCCTGGGTTCCACCCCGGGGACCAACAATAAGAATAAAGAGCAGAATCCCTGAGCCGTGTTTAGAGGCAGGTGCCTCGGAGGCCAAAAGGGTGGAGGCCTCCTCCAATGAAAGTGTCATTCAGGAGCCGGGAGGCTGTTTGTCACTTTGTGGTGCTTTGCAGGACCTCAAGGCTCTGCAGATGCAGCCGCCCGTCTTGAATCCCGCCCGCCCCCCGCAGCCTGCACCACTCTGAGCCTCAGAAACCTTTCTTCTTCATCCATTCGTCCACCTGTGGCCTTCCGTCATAGCAACAGAAAGCAGACAGAGACGTTCGTCCGGGTGACGTATCTGTCACTGCGCGCCTGAGACTCCCTCCCGCCCTCTTCTCTGGGGTCCCTATTGCCCGCGATGGCCACAGCTGGGGACACTAGAGCCAGTCCTACATTCCAGGTGGCCAGCCTGCAGCCACAGGGCAGGACAGGAGGACACAGAGGCCCTGGAAGGACCCAGAAGCTAAGCAGCCCGGGGCAGCACACGTCCACTACTGATCGTCCAGTTGACGGGTTGGTGACTGAGGATGACCGTGTTGCTGGGGGACCTGGCTCGTTCTCCAAAAACCCACAGGGACCAGGCTTGGCCGCCATCTTGGTGCTGCTGGGAGGTGGTGGAGCCTCTCAGGGGCGGGGCCTGGAGGCAGGAAGTGAGGTCACTAGGACGGTGACGGGCACTTGGGTCCCGCCCCTTCCGCCTTCCTGGGCTGGTATAAAAGCTCCTGGCCGCGGTGCCCTGCCCCCGCGATGCCCTGCCTCCCCACCGACCCAGGGCGATGGGGCCGTGCGGGCGCGGCTGGGCCTCTGCGCCGTCAGCTGCTGTCAACCTTCCGTCTTCATAAGCTGCTCCCCTCGGGTGTTCGCTTACAGTCACGAGGGTTGGGCTGACGCCGGGCGGGGACATAAGTGGCGGAGCTCAGAGGGTTTCCGAGGCCTGGAAGCAGTTGTGCAGGACGCGAGTTGACATTTGGGGTGTCCCCCAAGGACCCCCGGGGTTGAAGGCTCGGTCCACCCTGCAGCCACGTCCAGGGGTGGGTTTGGGGGGACCACGAGGTTGGACCACGAGGGCTCTGAGCTCACCATGGAGTGACCCACTCATAATGGACGGGCCGTGGGGGTGCGCTGGACGCCCTGAGCCCATCCCAGGAGGCGCCCGAGCTTCCCGGGAATCCCAGGGGGAGCCTCAGCTGCCCACGAGAGGACGGGGAGAAGGTCCCTGAGCGTCCCCGGGCGGATGTGTCCTGTCCATCTCGGAGGGGACGTGCCCTGTCCATCTAGGAGTGGATGTGCCCTGTCCATCTTGGAGTGGACGTGCCCTGTCCATCTAGGAGTGGACGTGCCCTGTCCACCTTGGAGAGAAGCCGGCCATCCCGTCCCAGTCCCAGGCGCGAAGGCCATCTAACCTGCTGGGCGCCAGGCGGAGGCCGCCGTCCTCCCTCAAGGACACGGGAGCTGCCTCCCCCTCCCGCCCCATGTCTGCGGAGCCCCCCGCCGAGCGGCCGCCCTGGACCCCTGGCTGCGATCACTAATTTGGACGCGGCGGCCGTCGGCTTGATGGGCGCCGAAGAAATTGGGAGAACAGCGCAGATGAGAGGGGAGCCCCCAGATCCCAGCGGCCTCCTGCTCATTAGAATAGCCCGCTCCACCTTCAAAGCCCCGCGGAGGGACGCGGCTGATCAATTAAACATGGTCCATCCCCAGGTCCGAGAGGCAGGGCCACCGTCTCCCCCGGAACCAGGGCCCTTTAAAGCAGACGTGGCCCCACGCTGAATTCCTGGGGACGGGAGCCTCTGCCTCCCGGGGATCGCGGGGCGTGTCTTGTGGTCCACTCTGGGCTCTGGGTTTTCTTCTTTTTGGACGAACCGGGTCAGACTATGGAAGCAGTGATCCTTCCCGGGGAACCGGGCATCCAGCACAGAGTGGGTGGCTTTGTGCTTCCGAAGCTGATTTCGAGGCGATTTCTGTCCCCAGGAACCCGCTGACGGGTTGGGAGTAGGATCCTTTTTATATAAATTGGAAAAGGTCCCTGGAAGGGTTAGGGGTTGGAGATGAAGGACTCCCCCAAAAACTCCTGCAGGAGACAATGAGAGAAGGCTCAGAGGTGGGATTATCTGATTAGGACAGGTGTAGACTAGAAGTGGATTAATCCACTTGGATGGACTCACTGGGTGTAGACTCATAGTGGATTAATCCACTTGGATGGACTCACTGGGTGGTGACTGCAGCAGGTGAGGTGTGGCTGGAGGAGGGGGTCCCTGGGCTGTGCCTTTGGGGTCTCTGTCCTGTCCCTGGTGGGCAGAGCTCTCTCTGCTCCCTGGTGCCCTGTCCTGAGCTGCTCTCCTCCTCCAGGCCCTGCCGCCATCTTGTTCTGCTCCCCTTGGGCCAGAGCCATGGAGTCGGCCACCAGGGACTGGACCTCGGACACCGTGAGCCCCAGATCAACTTTCCTCTTCACCAGGCCCGTTTCACCTGTCCACCCAATGTGGCCCTTTGGGCACCTGCAGGGACACAGGGGACAGCCATGTTGGGGGGAGACTGCTTCAGAGGTAGATGGCTGCTTTGAGCTCCTTCCTCTCAGCTCGCCATCTTGCCTTTCTCCAAATCAGCAGAAGAGCCCAAGAGCCCACGACCCAGCTGTGGACCTACTGGGCAGCCAGTGTCCCCACGCAATCCCTTGTCACCATCCCCATGGGGACTGTCTAGGGGAAGAGCCGTCCCCGGGCGCCTGAGCCCCTGGTTTGGAGATTTCCTGGATCCTCCAATGGCGCGAGTCCAGTCCTGGCCAGGTGAGTTCTG
This sequence comes from Ictidomys tridecemlineatus, assembly GCF_052094955.1. NCBI lineage: Eukaryota > Metazoa > Chordata > Mammalia > Rodentia > Sciuridae > Ictidomys > Ictidomys tridecemlineatus. The sequence goes on from NW_027524480.1 coordinate 27,393, forward strand.
ATGGCCTCAGAGGACGAGAAGAGAGCTCCAGGTGATGTCCCTTCCTCCCCCCAGGACAGGTGATGTCCACGTGAGAATGAAGTGTCTAGGAACAGCTCCCAGCCAGGGAGGGAGCGGGGACCAGGACTCGTGGGAAATGGCGTGGGAGACGGAGGCGGGACTCCCTGTGCTTCTCTGTGTTGGTTCTTGTCCATTTTTTGGTGACCCCCAACCTCCGTTCCAACTAACCTCGAGCCGTGTCCCTTGAGCCCCCTGACGGAGCAAGTTTCCAGGCATAAGATGGTGTGACGAGGTCCCTCTGATGGCCCGTGGGTTCTCGTATTCCAAAAGTCCTCCGTCCCTGGCTCTGGCCCAAGGGGAGCAGAACAAGATGGCGGCAGGGCCTGGAGGAGGAGAGCAGCTCAGGACAGGGCACCAGGGAGCAGAGAGAGCTCTGCTCACCAGGGACAGGACAGAGACCCCAAAGGCACAGCCCAGGGACCCCCTCCTCCAGCCACACCCCACCTGCTACAGTCACCACCCAGTGAGTCCATCCAAGTGGATTAATCCACTATTAGTCTACACCAGGGAGCAGAGAGAGCTCTGCTCACCAGGGACAGGACAGAGACCCCAAAGGCACAGCCCAGGGACCCCCTCCTCCAGCCACACCCCACCTGCTGCAGTCTCCACCCAGTGAGTCCATTCAAGTGGATTAATCCACTATGAGTCTACACCAGGGAGCAGAGAGAGCTCTACTCACCAGGAACAGGACAGAGACCCCAAAGGCACAGCCAAGGGACCCCCTCCTCCAGCCACACCCCACCTACATACAGTTATCAATTAATCCATTTAAGTGGATTAATCCACTTTAATGGATTAATCCACTGATTCAGCAACAGCTCTCACGATGTGATCCTTTTCCCCTCTGGATGGTCCTGCATCGTCCCACACGTGGGTTTTGGGAAACACCTCACCTCCACACCCTCACGCTCTTCTCAGTCACCTGGTTCATGTTCCTTTATTATAGTCACCAGAGGAGACGGACAGGGACTCACAGGGTCACCGTGGGCCAGGTCTCTTCTTAGCCCCACAGGCTGTCCACGCAGACGCAGAATCGGCCGGCTCGTCCGGAGCCACTCGAGGGTGACCAGACGGCAGACGTGAGTGACGCCGGTGCCGTCCCCTGTCCCCACGGCCGTGGAGTCTCCGGGAACGTTCCCGCGGCCGCCCGCCCTCCCTCCCTCTCGTCCGTGGCTCCCACATGATGAATAAAAACATGAAATTAGTTTCATGTCGGAAGCACAACCCCGAAGACACTTGTAACTTCTAATTAGGACTCGCAGCCCGTGGACTTGTCAGGATGGCGGATTCACGGCCCAGCCGCCCGCCGTTTATGGGCTCCGACAGCCGCGACAGCTGCGGACAGTCCAGCGGGGTCCCTGGAGCCGGTGATTTAGGAAATGGAGGAGCCGCGGAGATGGGCCCCCAGCGCCCGGCCCCGAGGCGGGAAGACCGCAGGGACGTGCCCGTCGCTTCCCGAGGACAGGGGCGTCGCACGTTGCGGGAAGTGCCTGCCCCAGGGGCCACGTCCTCCTGCAGCAAGACGCACCCCAGATCCAGAAAACCGTCCCAGACACAGAGAGAGAAGGGCCGGGAATGGAGTCCCAGCAGGTGCCAAGTGGGGACCAGCCACGCACTGGGCCCAAGGCAAGGGCTCAGTCCACTTTCCGCTACTGTGACACAATTCCTGAGGCTGGGTGGCTTTAAAAACTCGACAGGTGTTTATTTCCGACGGTTCCCCCAGCAAGTACGAGACGGAGGCTGAGGCAGATGGGGTGTCTCTGGTGAGGTTCCTGTGTCCCCTCCCAAGATGGCGCCCTGATGGCCGCTTCCTTTGGAGGGGGAGAGCGCTGGGACCTCCTCCTCGTGAGGTGGAGCAGCAGAGAAGCTGAGTTCCAGGAGGGTCACAGCAGGTGGCACAATGAGTGACTTCACCATGAAAACCCAGCATGTGTCCACAGGGGCGTTGAACGGGTAAAGGACGGGCTGCAGACTCGCTGAGTGTGTTGGTCTGTTTTCTGTTGCTATAACAGAATACCTGAGGCCGGACAGGTGATAAGAGCAGAAAGGTTTGTTGAAGGCCAAACCAGTTGTCAACGTCTCCACACTGGGCTGGGTTCACGCTTCCAACAGCTGACCTTTTGGGGGACGCACCAACATCCAAATCAGAGACCCCGGTGCTGAGCAGGAAAATGCTCTATCACCATTTCAGCCCAGAGTGGATTTTTACAAACGAGATGGGGATCTGGCCGCATAAGGCTTCCCAGTGCCCTGGCTAAGTTGCTCAGGGCCTGGCTGAGGCTGGCCTCCAACTTGCAATCCTCCTGCCTCAGCCTCCCCAGTCTCTGGGTTGACAGGGGGGTGGGGCACCACCGCGCCCAGCTCAATTAGCTTTTAAGTCCTCCCGGATTTTCTCAGCAGCCCAATTGCGGGGTCCACCTACGTGCATGATGCCGTCTCCTCCAGGAGAGAGGACCCAACCAACACGGAGTCCACACCCGGGCTCTCCCCCAGCGAATCAGGTGCAGGCCCCCAGAGCGCATGAGCCAGGGTCCCGCGGGGAGGAAACCACCTACTTCGGCACGGCCCGGTGCGCACGGGGCTCGCAGCTGCGCACGTGGCCTGAGCCGCGGCACAGGCCCCAGAGGAGGCGGCACACAGAAAACTGCCACAGAGTCCCCCGCTGGCCCTGTACAGCTGGACCCGGGTGTGTCCTTCCTTGCAAGGAGACGAGGTCAAACCCTGCATCCTTGGGCTGTGCGCCTCGTTGCACCCCGGGGCTGCTGGCGCCCCGATGATGAGCCCGCAGCTGCGCGTGCAAATCCCCTGCCTGTTTCCAATGCACCGGGAACCAGAGAGTCGTCTAGGTCCCGTGCATGAACCAGCAGCCGTGGCCACGTGTGGATCGGCCATCTCAGGGTCCCCGAGGCCCCCCGGAGAGGACAGCGCCCTGTCCAAACGCCGCTGGCCCGCATCTGTCTCCTGCTTCCTTTGGGACAACCCGGGACCCCTGCCCCTCCGTCCCTGCTGCTCTGCCGCACGCACGCAGGGGGCCGGACGCGGAGGTGGCGGTGGCTTGCAGGGTGGACCCGGCGCCCGCCCACGTCCACCCTCGTCTTCGGGCCTTGCAAAGCCTCGGAGATTTGCAGCCCCAGAGAGGCGCGTCCAGGGTGCCTCTCCAAATGCTCAACCCCATCTGGCGTCTAATACGTGCAGATGCCGCCTGCGGATTTTAATAAGTGGCAATCGGATTAAGAACCGTCTAGAAGCGCTGAGCTGGGGAGGCCGTGCAGATTAAATGAGGCACAGAGAGGCCTGGCCTGGACAGGAACCAGAATTGTCCTGCAGCACAGACAGGGCGTCCACAGGGACCAGGCCAAAGTGGATTCCTCGTATAATTGGGCGGTAATTGTTTTAAAAAAGGAAAAAGAAATGCTTCCCTGCCCGGGACCCCCGTGCGCGCACCAGTCTGGGCCATACCGGTGTCGTCTCTGGCTGTGGCCCGAGTAGGGCTGAAGGTCCACCAAGGTCCAGAGGCCACACGGGGACTTCAGAGAGCAGGTTCCAGCAGGCAGGCGGGAGGAAAGGCCAGAGAGGGTTGCAAGAATTCTCCAAATTCCCCCAAATCCGTGCCGTGTGCATGCAAGGAGGTCTCCAGACCCGAGGAGGCAGGACAGACTTTCAACCCCAGACGACTTCTTCCAAAATGGAAGGGGACGTAAATCCGCAGTTAAATGTGCACCAGTCTTGCTAGGTGACCGGCGGGGACAATAAAAGATGGCCCAGAGTCCTTGGTCCCCAGAGTGGGGGAGGAGATGGAGGAGGAGGAGATGGAGGAGGAGGAGGAGATGGAGGAGGAGGAGGAGGAGATGGAGGAGGAGGAGGAGATGGAGGAGGAGGAGGAGATGGAGAAGGAGGAGATGGAGGAGGAGGAGGAGGAAGAGGAGGAGGAGCGCAGGAGGAGGAGGAGGATGGAGGAGGAGGAGATGGAGGAGGAGAAGATGGAGGAGGAGGAGATGGAGGAGGAGGAGAAGGAGATGGAGGAGGAGGAGGAGGAGGAGAAGGAGGAGGAGATGGGGAGGAGGAGGAGGAGGAGATGGAGGAGGAGAGATGGAGGAGGAGGAGGAGATGGAGGAGGAGGAGGAGATGGAGGAGGAGGAGATGGAGAAGAAGGAGATGGAGATGGAGGAGGAGAAGGAAGAGGAGGAGGAGCAGGAGGAGGAGGAGGAGATGGAGGAGGAGGAGGAGATGGAGGAGGAGGAG
>NW_027524481.1:0-31690 GCF_052094955.1 Ictidomys tridecemlineatus
CTTCTTCACCCCAGTCTCCAAACTCTGCTCTCTGTAACAATCCTTCTGCATCTCAGTCCGCAAACTCTGTTCTCTGCAACGGTCCTTCTGCACTTCAGTATCCAACCTCTTCTCTCTGTAGGATCCTTCACAAACCCAGTCTCCAAACTGCTCTCGGTAACATTTCTTCTGCACACCAGTCTTCAATCTCTCCTCTCTTCAACGATCAATTTTAACCCAATCTCCAATTTTTGCTCTCTGCAACAGTCTTTCTACACCCCAGTCTCCAACATCTGGTCTCTGCAACACTCCTTCTTCACAATAGTCTGAAAACTCTGTTGTCTGCAACGAACCTCCTGCACCCCAGTCTCCTACCTCTGCTGTCTGTTACAATCCTCCTGCACCTCAGTCTCCAACCTCTGCTCTCTGCAACGATCTTTCTAAACCCAAGTCTCCAACGTCTGCTCTCTGCAACAGTCCTTCTGCACCTCAGTCTCCACCCTCTGCTCTCTGCAACAGTTCTTCTGCACCCCAGTCTTCAAACTCTGCTTTCTGCAACATTCCTACGGCACCCTAGTTACCAACATCTGCTCTCTTTTACAGTCTTTCTTCACCCCAGTCTCCAACCTCTGCTCTCTGTAACAGTCCTTCTGTACTGCAGAATCCAACCTCTGCTCTCTGTAACAGTCTTTCTGCACCCCAGACTCCAGTGTCTGCTTTCTGTGTCAGTCCTTCTGCACCCCAGCTCCAACCTCTGCTCTCTATAACAGTCCTTCTGCACCTCAGTCTCCAACATCTGCTCTCTGCAACAGTCATTCTGCACCACAGACTCCTAAATCCGCTATCGGCACTAGTCCTTCTTCACCCCAGTCTCCAACCTCTGCTTTCTGTAACAATCCTTCTGCACCTCAATCTCCAAACTCTGTACTCCTCAACGTCACTTCTGCACCTCAGTCTCCAAAATCTAGTCGCTGTAACAGTCTTCCTGCACCTCATTCTTCAACCTCTGTAGTATCATTCTCCAACCCAGTCTCCAAACACTGCTCTCTGTAAATGTCCATCTGCACACCAGTCTCCAACCTCTGCTCTCTGCACCGATCCTTCTTCACCCCAGTCTCCAACTTCTGCTCTCTGCAACAGTCCTTCTGCACACCAGTCTTCAACATCTTTTCTTTGCAAGAGACCTTCTGCAACTCATTCTGAAAACTCTGCTCTCTGCAACGATCCTTGTGCACCTCATTCTCCTACGTCTGCTCTCTGTAAGACCGTACTACAACCCAGTCTCCAAACTCTGCTCTCTGTAACAGTCCTTCTGCAGAATAGTTTCCAACCTCTGCTCTCTGTAAGAGGAATTTTGCTACCCAGTCTCGAAACTCTGCTCTCTGTAACAGGACTTCAGAACCACAGTCTCCAACCTCTTCTCTCTGCAATGATTTTTCTCTACCCCAGTCTCCAAACTCTGCTCTCGGCAACAGTCCTTCTGCACCATATTCATCAATCTCTGCTCTCTGTAAGATCTTTATGCACTCCAGTCTCCAACATCTGCTCTCTGTAACAGTCCTTCTGCGCCGCAGTCTTCAACATCTGCTCTCTGCAACAGTTTTTCTGCACTTCAGTCTGAAAACTCTGCTCTCTGCAAGGACCCTTCTGCACCCCAGTCTCCTAACTCTGCTCTGTGTAACAGTCCTGCTGCACCTTAGTCTCACAAGTCTGCTCTCTCTAAGATCCTTCTGTACCCTAGTCTTTAAACTCTGCACTCTGTAAAAGTCCTGTTGCACAACAGTCTCTAAACTCTGTTCTTTATAACAGGCCTTCTGCACCCCAGTCTCCAACCTCTTCTTTCTGCAACGATTCTTCTCTACCCCAGTCTCAAACATCTGCTCTCTGCCACAGTCCTTTTGCACCACAGTCTCCAAACTCCGCTCTCTGTAAGATCCATCTGAACCCCAGTCTCCCACCTATGCTCTCTGTAAAGTCCTTCTGCACACCAGTCTCCATATCTGCTCTCTGAAACAGTCCTTCTGCAACTCAGTCTGAAAACTCTGCTCTCTGCAATCATCCTTTTGCACCTCAGCCTTCTACCTCTGCTCTCTGCAACAGTCCTTCTGCACCTCAGTGTTCAAACTCTCCTCTTTGTATGTTATTTCTGAAATCCAGTCTCCAACCTCTGCTATATGCAATGGTCCTTCGGCACCCAAGTCTCCAACCTCTGTTCTCTACAACAGTTATTCTGCACCCCAGTCTCTAACATCTGCTCTCTGCAACAGTCCTTCTCCACCTCAGTCACAAACTTTGCTCTCTGCAACAGTCCTTCTGCACCCCAGTCACCAAGCTCTGCTTTCTGTATCAGTTCTTCTGCACCCCAGTCTCCAACCTCTGCTCTCTATAACAGTCCTTCTGCACCTCAGTCTCTATAACAGTCCTTCTGCACCTCAGTCTCCAAAATCTGCTCTCTGAAACAGTCCTTCTGTACCTCAGTCTCAAAACTCTGCTCTTTGTAAGATCCTTTTGCAACCCAGTCTTTAAACTCTGCTCTCTGTAAATGTCCTTCTGTACCCCAGTCTCCAAGCACTGCTCTCTGTAATGGGACTTCTGCATCCCAATCTCCAACCTCTGCTCTCTGCAAGGGTCCTTCTGCACCTCAGTCTCCAAACTCTTCTCTCTGTAACAGTGCTTCTGCACCTTAGGCTCCAACCTCTGCTCTCTGTAACATCCTCCTGAAACCCAGTATTAAAACTCTGCTCTCTGTAACAGTCCTTCTGCACACCAGTCTCCAACTCTGCTCTCTGTAACAGGCCTTCTGCATCCCAGTCTCCAACCTCTGTTATCTGTATCAGTCCTTCTTCATTCCAGTCTCCAACCTATGCTCTCTACAACGATTATTCTGCACCCTAGTCTCTAACGTATGCTCGCTGTAAGATCGTTCTGAACACCTGTCTCCAACCTCTACTCTCTGAAACAGTCCTCTGTACCACAGTCTCCAACTTCTGCTCTCTGTAAGGGTCTTTTTTCACCTCAGTCTCAGACTTCTGGTCTCTGCAACACTCCTTCTGCACCCCAGTCTCCTAACTATGCTTTCTGCAACAGTTTTTCTGCACCTCAGTCTTTAACCTGTGCTCTCTGTTAAAGTCCTTCTGCACCCCAGTCTCCAACCTGTGCTCTCAGTAAAAGTCCTTCTGCACCACAGTCTCCAACCTCTGATCTCTCTAACCATCCTTCTGAACACAAGTCTCAAAATTCTGCTCTCTGCAACGATCCTTCTGCACCACAGTCTCCAAAGTCTGCTCCCTGTAACAGTCATTCTGCACCCCAGTCTTCAAACTCTGCTTTCTGTAACCGTCATCTGCATCTCAGTCTCCATCCTCTACTCTATGCAACAGTTCTTCTTCACCCAAGTCTCCAACATCTGCTCTCTGAAAAAGTCTTTCTAAACCCTAATCTCCAACCTCTGCTCTGTGTAACCATCCTTGTACAGCCCAGTCTCCATACTCTGCTCGCCCCAAGGATCCTCCTGCACCCCAGTCTCCATCCTTTTCTCTCTGCAACTGTCGTTTTGCATCCCAGTCTCCAGCATCTGCTCTCTGTAACAGTCCTTCTCCACCCAGGTCTCCAACCTCTGCTCTCTGTAACAGTCTTTCTGGACCCCAATCTCCAAACTCTACTCTCTGTAACAGTCCTTCTACACCGCAGTCTAAAACCTCTGCTCTCTTCAAAAGTTTTTCTGCACTCCAGTCTCCAACCTCTTTTCTCTGTAACTATTCTTCTGCACCTCAGTCTCCAACTTCTGCTCCCTGAAACAGTCCTTGTGCAACTCAGTCTCCAACATCTGCTCTCAGAAAGAGTTCTTCTGTACCTCAGTCTGAAAAATCTGCTTTCTGCACCAATCCCTCTGAACCCCAGTCTCCAACCTCTGCTCTCTCTAACAGTCTTTCTATACCCCTGTCTCCTACCTCTGCTCTCTGTAAGACCCTTCTGAAAACAAGTCTGAAAACACTGCTCTCTGTAACAGTCCTTCTACACCCCAGTCTCCATACTCTGATTGCCCCAACTATCTTTTTGCACCCCAGTCTTCAAAGTCTATTCTCTACTCAGTTCTTCTGCATCTTAGTCTCCAACCTCTGCTCTCTGTAACAGTCCTTCTGTACAACAGTCTCCAACCTCTGTTCTCTATAAGTGTCTTTATGTACCCCAGTATCAAACCTCTGCTTTCTGTATCAGTCATTTAGAACCACAGTCTCCAAACTCTGCCTTCTGTAACCGTCCTTCTGCAATTCAGTCTGCAAACTCTACTCTATGCAACAGTCCTTCTGCACCCCAGTCTCCATCCTCTACTCTCTGCAACAGTCCTTTTGCACCCCAGTCTCCAACATCTGCTCTCTGCAACAGTCATTCTCTACCCCAGTCTCCAACATCTGCTCTCTGTAAGAGTCCATTTGTACTGCATTGTCCAACCTCTGCTCTCTGTAAGGGTACTTCTGCACCGGAGTCTCCAACCTCTGTTTTCTGTGTCAGTCCTTCTGCATCCCAGTCTTCAACCTCTGTTCTGTGTAACTGTCCTTCTGCACCTCAGTCTCCAACCTCTGCTCTCTGCTACATTCTTTCTGGACCCCAATATCCAACCTTTACTCTCTTCAACAGTCCTTCTACATCTCAGTCTAAAACCTCTGCTCTCTGCAACAGTCCTTTTGCACCTCAGTCTCCAACCTCTGCTCTCTGCAAGGGTCCTTCTGCACCTCAGTCTCCAAACTCTGCTCTCTGTAACAGTGCTTCTGCACCTCAGTCTCCAAACTCTGTTCTGTGTAAGATCCTTCTGCAACACAGTCTCCAAACTCTTCTCTTTGTAACAGTCCTTAATCACCCCAGTCTCCAAACTCTGCTCTCTGTAACAGGCCTTCTGCACCCCAGTCTCCAATCTCTGCTCTCTTTATCAGTTCATCTGCACCCCAGTCTCCAACGTCTGCTCTCTGCAACAATACTTTTGCACCCCAGTCTCCAAACTCTGTTTGCTGCAACAGTCCTTGTGCAACCCAGTCTACAAAATGTGCTCTCTGCAACATTTCTTCTGGACCTCAGTCTGAAAACTCTGGTCTCTGCAATAATTCTTCTGCACCCCAGTCTCCAACCTCTGCTCTCTGTAACAATCCTTAAGCACCTCAGTTTCGAACCTCTGTTTTAAGCAACAGTCCTTCTGCACCACAGTCTTCAACATCTGCTCTCTGCAACATTCCTTCTGCACCCCAGTATCAAACCATTGCTCGCTGTAAAATTTGTCTGCACCCCAGTCTCCAACCTCTGCTCTCTGTAATGATCTTTCTGCACCCCAGTCTCGAAACTCCGCTCTCTGTAACAGTCCTTCTGCACCTCAGTCTCCAAACTCTATTTTCTGTAAGATAATTCTAAAAACCAGTCTCCAATGTCTCCTCTCTGTAACAGTCTTTCTGTACCCCAGTCTTTAAACTCTGCTCTCTGCAACAGTCCTTCTGCACCTCTGGATCCAACCTTTGCTTTCTGCAACAGTCCTTTTGCAAACAAATCTCCAACCTCTGCTCTTTGCAACATTTCGTCTGCACCCCAGTCTCCAACCTGTGCTCTCTGTAAAAGTCTTTCTGCACCCCAGTCTCCAAACTCTGCTCTCTGTAACTATTCTTCTGCATTCCAGTCTCGAACCTCTGCTCTCTGCAATGATCCTTCTCTACCTCAGTCTCGAACCTCTGCTCTCTGCAAGGATCCTTCTGCACCCCAGTCTGAATCCTCTGCTAGCTACAACAGTCCTTGTGAACCTCAGTCTCCAACATCTGCTGTCTGCAACAGTTCTTCTGTACCTCGGTCTGAAAACTCTGCTCTCTGAAATAATCCATCTGAACCCCAGTCTCAAACCTCTGATCTCTGTAAAAGTCCTTCTGTAACTCAGTCTCCAATCACTGCTTTCTGCAACAGTCCTTCTACACCCCAGTCTCCATACTCTGATCACCCCAACGGTCCTTCTGCACGCCAGTCTCCAAACTCTGTTCTCGACATTGGTTCTTATGCACCCAACACTCCAACCTCTACTCTCTGTAACAGTCCTTCTGTACCACAGTCTCCAACCTCTTTACTTTGTAAGGGTCCTTATGCACCCCAGTATCCAAACTCTGCTTTCAGTATCAGTCATTTTGAACCACAGTCTCAAAACTCTGCCCTCTGTAACCGTCCTTCTGCAACTCAGTCTGCAACCTCTCCTCTCTGCAACAGTCCTTCTGCACCCCAGACTCCATCCTCTGCTCTCTGCAACATTCATTTTGCACCCCAGGCTCCAACATCTGCTCTCTGCTACAGTCATTCTCCACCCCAGTCTCCAACCTCTGCTCTCTTTAACAGTCCTTCTACACCCCAGTCTCCATACTCTTCTCCCACTAATGATCTTTCTGCACCCTAGTCTACAACGTCTGTTCTCTGCAAAAGTCCTTCTACACCACAGTCTCCAACCTCTGCTCTCTGCAACAGTCCTTCTACACCCCAGTCTCCATACTCTGCTCGCCCGAATGATCCTTCTGCACCCCAGTGTCCAATCTCTACTTTCTACATCAGTTTTTTGCACCCCAGTCTCCAACCTCTGCTCTCTATCAGTATTAAACCTGTTCTCTCTGTAACAGTCCTTATGCAACTCAGTCTGCAAACTCTGCTCTCTGCAACAGTCCTTCTGAAACCCAGTCTCCATCCTCTGCTCTATGCAACAGTCCTTTTGCACCCCAGTCTCAAAAATTTGCTCTCTGCAGCAGTCATTCTTCACCCCAGTCTCCAACCTCTGCTCTCTAAAACAGTCCTTCTGTACTGCATTCTTTAACCTCTGCTCTCTGTAAGGGTACTTCTACACCCGAGTCTCCAACCTCTGCTTTCTGTATCAGTCCTTCTGTACCCCAGTCTCCAACCTGTGCTGTGTGTAACTATCCCTCTGCACCTTACTCTCAAACCTCTTCTCTCTGTTACAGTCCTTATAGACCCCAGTCTCCAAACTCTGCTCTCTGTAACAATCCTCTGCACCTCAGTCTCCAACCTCTGGTCTCTGCAACGGTCCTTCTGCACCTGAGTCTCCAACATCTACTCTCTGTAACTGTGCTTGTACACCTCAGTCTCCAAACTCTGCTCTATAAGATCCTTCTGTCACCCAGTCTCCAAACTCTGCTCTCTGTAACAGTTCTTCTGCACCTCAGTCTCCAAACTCTGTTCTCTGTAAAAGACCTTCTGCACCCCAGTCTTCAACCTCTGCTCTATTTATCAGTTCTTCTGCACCCCAGTCTTCAACCTCTACTCTCTGTAACGATCCCTCTGCACCCCAGTCTCCAACTTCTGCTCGCTGCAACAGTCCATGTGCACCCAAATCTCCAACATCTACTCTCTGCAACAGTTCTTCTGTACCTCAGTCTGAAAACTCTGCTCTCTGCAATAATCCTTCTGCACCGGAGTCTCCAACCTCTGCTCTCTGTAACAGTCCTTCTGCATCCCAGTCTCCAAAATCTGCTCTCTGCAATAGTCCTTCTGAACCCCAGTGTCCAAACTCTGCTCTCTGCAACGATCCTTCTGAACTCCAGTCTCCAACGTCTGCTCTCTGAAAGATCCTTCTGACCCCAGTTTCCAAACTCTGCTCTCTGTAATATTCCTTCTCCACGCCAGTCTCCAAACTCTGCTTTCTGCAACGGTCCTGCAGCACCCCAGTCTCCAACCTCTGTACTCTGTAATACTCCTTCTGCTCCCCAGTCTCCAAAATCTTCTCTCTGTAACAGTCCTTCTGTACCGCAGTCTCCAAACTGTGCTGTCTCTAAAGGTCCTTTTGCAAGCCAGTCTCCAACATCTGCTTTCTTTGTCCGTCCTCCTGTACCTCAGTCTCCAACCTCTGCTCTCTGCAAAATACCTTCTGCATCCCATTCTCCATCTTCTGCTCCCTGCATCAGTCTTCTGAACAACAGTTTCCAACATCTGCTCTCTGAAAAAGATTTTGGGTACCCTAGTCCCCAACCTCTGCTCTCTGCAACAGTCCTTCTGTACTGCAGTCTCCAACTTCTGCTCTCTGCAACGAAATTTTTACACCCCAGTCTCCAACATCTGCTCTCTGCAAAAGTCCTTCTGCACCTAAATCTGAAAATTTTTCTCTCTGCAACAATCCTTCTGCACCCCAGACTTCAACATCTGCTCTATGTAACAGTCCTTCTGCACCTCAGTTTCCAAACTCTGCTCAATGTAAGATCCTTCTGCAACACAGTCTCGAAAACTTGCTCCCCTTAACAGTCCTTCTGCACCTCAGTCTCCAACCTGTGCTCTCTATAACATTCAATCTACCACCTCAGTCTGAAACCTCTTCTCTCTGCAGGATTCATCTGAATACCAGTCTTCAGACACTGCTCTCTGTAATAATCCTCCTGCACCTCAGTCTCCAAAATCTGCTGTAAGAACCTTCTGCCACTCAGTCTCTAACTCTGCTCTCAATAACAGTCCTTCTCCACCCCAGTCTTCAAACTCTGCTCTCTGTAAGAGGCCTTCTGCACCCCAGTCTTTAACCTCTTCTCTCTGCAACGATCATTCTACACCTCAGTCTCCAACATCTGCTCTCTGTAAGATCCTTCTGCAACCCAGTCTCCCAACTCTGCCCTCTCTAACAGACCTTCTGCACCCCTTCTTTGAACTCTCCTCTCCGTAACAGGCCTTCTGTACCCCAGTCTCCAAATTCTGTTCTCTATAACAAGCCTTCTTCACCCCAGTTTCCAACCTCTGCTCTCTGCAACAGTCCTTCTGCACCCCAGTCTCAAACCTGTTTTCTCTGCAACACTCCTTCTGCACCGCAGTCTTAAAACACTGTTCTCTGCTACGATCCTTTTGCACCTCAGTCTCCAACCTCTACTCTCTGTAACAGTCCTTCTGCACCTCGGTCCCCAACATCTGCTCTCAGTTAGATCCTTCTTCAACCCAGTCTCTAAACACTGTGATCTGTAGCAGTCCTTCTGGCGCCCTTCCCCACACTCTGTTCTCCGTAACAGGCATTCTGCACCTCAGTCTCCAACCTCTGCTCTCTGTAACACTCTTTTTGCACCTCAGTCTCCAACCTATGCTCTCTGCAACGATCATTCTGCACCCTAGTCTCCAACGTCTCCTCTCCTCAACAGTCCTTCTGAACCTCTGTCTCTAAATTCTGCATTCTGCAACAGTCCTTCTTCACCCAAGTCTCCAACCTCTGCTCTCTGCAACAGTCCTTCTACTCCCCAGTCTTCAACCTCTGTTCTGTGTAAAAGTCCTTCTGCACCCCAGTCTCCAACCTCTGTTCTCTGTAACAATTCTTCTGCACCCCAGTCTCCAAACTCTACTGTCTGTAACAGTCTTTCTGCCCCATATACTCCAACCTCTGCTCTCTGTTACAGTCTTTATATACCACAGTCTCCAACCTCTGCTCTCTATAATGGTCGCTCTGTACACCTATTTCCAACCTCTGCTTTCTGTAACAGTCCGTCTGCACCTCAGTCTGAAACCTCTGCTCTCTGCACTATCCTTCTGCACCCCAGTCTCCAATCACTGCTCTCTGTAACATTCGTCCTGCACCACAGTCACCAACCATTTCTCTCTGTAAGATCCTACTGCAACCCAGCCTCAAAAGTCTTCTCTCTATAACAGTCCTTCTGCAACCCATTCTCCAACCTCTGCTCTCTGTAGAAGGCCTTATGCATCCCAGTCTCCAAACTCTGCCCTCTGAAACAATCCTTCTGCACGACAGTCTGCAACATCTGCTCTTTGTAACGGTTTTTCTGCACCCAGGTCTCACACCTCTGTTTTCGGTATCATAATTCTTCACCAGAATCTCAAACGTCTGCTCTGTGTAACAGTCCTTCTGCATCTCAGTCTCCAACGTCTGCTCTCTGCAACAGTCCTTCTGAACCCCAGTCTCCAACCTCTGCTTTCTGCAACATTCCTTCTGCACCCCAGTCTCCAACCTGTGCTCTCTGTAACAGTCCTTCTGCACCGCAGTCTCCCACATCTTCTCTCTGTAATGATCCTTCTGCAGCCCAGTCTCCACCTCTGCTCGCTTCAAGGATTCTTCTGCAACTCAGTCTCCATCTTCTGCTCTCTTCAACGATCCTTCTGCACCCGAGTCTCCAACCTCTGCTCTCTGTAACTGTTTTTCGGCACCTAAGACTTCAACCTCTGCTCTCTGCAAATGTCCTTCTGCACCCTTGTCTCCAACCTCTGCTCTCTGCAATGATCCTTATGCACCGCAGTCTCCAACATCTGCTCTCTATAACTGTCTTTCTGCACCCCAGTCTTCAAAGTCTCCTGTCCTTAACACTCCTTCTGCACCACAGTCTCCAACCTCTGTTCTCTGTATGGTCGTTCTGCACCCCAGTTTCCAAATTCTACTCTCTGTAACATTCCTTCTCCAACTCAGTCTAAATCCTCTGCTTTCTTCAACGGTCCTGCTGCAACCCAGTCTCCAACATCTGTTCTCTGCAACAGTCTTTCTACTCCCAAGTCTCAAACCTCTGCTCTCTGTAACAGTCTTGCTGTACCGCAGTCTCCAATCTCTGCTCTCTGTAACGGCCCATCTGCACCCCAGTCTAAAACCTCTGCTTTCTGTATAAGTTTTTTTGAACCATGGTTTCCAAACTCTGCTCTCTATAACAGTACTTTTGCACCTCTGTCCAAAACCTCTGAACTCTGCAACCTTACTTCTGTACCCCATTCTCTAACCTCTGCTCTCTGTAAAAGTCCTTCTGCACCCAATTCTCTAACCCCTGCTCTATGCAACAGTCCTTCTGTACCACAGGCTCCAACCTCTGCTCTCTGTACTGGTCCTTCTGCACCCCAGTCTCAAACTCAGCGTTTTGTATCAGTAATTCTGCACCCCAGTCTCAAACCTTTTCTCTCTGTAACATTCTTTCTGCACCTCAGTCTCCAACTTCTGCATCTGCGAAAGTTCTTCTGCACCCCAGTCTCCAAACTCTGCTCCCTGCAACAGTTCTTCTGAACCCCAGTCTCCAACATCCGTACTCTGAAACAGTTCTTCTATAAACCATTCTCCAACCTCTGCTCTCTGTAATAGTCCTCGTGTATTACAGTCTCCGAACTCTGCTCTCTGCAACGGTCCTTCTGCACCCCATTCTCCACCCTCTGCTTCCTGTATCAGTCCTTCTGAACACCAGTCTCCAACTTCTGCTCTCTGTAACAGTCCTTATGCACCTCAGTCTCCAAATTTTGCTCTCTGCAACAGTCCTTCTGAACCCAAGTCTCCAACACCTGCTCCCTGCAACAGTCCTTCTTCACCCCATTCTCCAAGTCTGCTATCTGCAACAGTCCTTCTGCACCCCAGTCTTTAACCTCTGCTCTCTGTAACAATCTTTCTGCACCTCTGTCTCCACCTCTGCTCTCTGCAATGTTCCTTCTGCACCTCAGTCTCCAACATCTACTTTCTGTAACAGTCCTTCTGCACCTCAGTCTCCAACCTCTGCTCTCTGTATGACCCTTCTGCAACCCAGTCTCCAAACTCTGCCCTCTGTAACAGTCGTTCTGCATCCCTTCACCAAACTCTGGTCTCTGTAACAGGCCTTCTGCGCCGCAGTCTCCAACCTCTGTTCTCTGTAACAGTCCTTCTGCACCCCAGTCTCAAACCTCTGTTCTCTACAAAGGTGCTTCTGCACCCTAGTCTCCAACCTCTGTAATCTCAACAGTCCTTCTAAACCTCAGTCTAGAAACTCGGTTTTCTGCAACGATTTATCTGAACCCCAGTCTCTAAACTCTGCTCTCTGTAACAGTCCTGTTCCACCTCAGTCTCCAACCTCTGCTCTCTGTAAGATCCTGCTGCAACCCTGTCTCCAAACTCTGCTCTCTGTAACATTCCTTCTCTACCCCGTCTCCAACCTCTGCTCTCTGCAAGGGTCCTTCTGCACGACAGTCTCCAACCTCTGTTTTCGGCAACAGTCCTTCTGCACCCCAGTCTACAAACTCTGCTCTGAATATCATTTCTTCTGCACCTCAGTCTCCAACCTCTGCTTTATGTAAGATCTTTCTGCAACCCAGTCTCTAAACTCTGCTCTCTTTAACAGTCCTTCTGCACCCCAGTCTCAAACCTCTGCTCTGTGCAACAGTTTGTCTGCACCGCAGTCTCCATCGTCTGCTCTCTGAAAGATCTTTCCGCACCCCAGTCTCCAAACTCTGATCTCCGTAACAGTCCTTCTTCACCCCAATCTCCAACCTCTGCTCACTGTAACAATCCTTCTTCACCTCAGTCTTTTACCTCTGCTTTCTGCAAAATTTCTTCTGCACCCCAGTCTCCAACCATTGCTCTCAGTAACATTTCTTCTGCATCTCAGTCTCCAACCTCTGCTCTATGTAAGATCCTTCTGTCACCCAGTCTCCAAAAACTCTGCTCTCTGTTACAGTCCTTTTGCACCCAAGTCTCCAACCTCTGCTCTGTGCAACAGTTCGTCTTTACCCGACTCTCCAAACTCTGCTCTCTGTATGATACTTCTGCACCCCAATATCAAAACTCTAATCTGTGTAACAGTTTTCCTTCACCCCAGTCTCCAACCTCTACTCCCTGCAACATTCCTTCTACACCCAAGTCTCCAACTTCTGCTCTCTGAAACACTTCTTCTGCACCCCAGTCTTTAAAATCTACTCTCTGATACAGTCCTTCTGCATCCCATTCTCCAACCTCTGCTCTCTGCAACAGTCTTTCTGTACCCTGGTCTCCAACCTCTGCTCTTTGTAACACTCCTTATGTACTGCAGTCTCCAACCTCTGCTGTCTGTAAGGTTCATCCTGGACCCAAGTCTCCAACCTCTGCTTTCTGTATCAGTTCTTCTGCACTCCAGTCTCCAAACTCTGCTCTCTGTAACAGTCCTTCTGCATCTCAGTCTCCAAAATCTGCTCTCTATAACAGTCCTTCTTCACCCCAGTCTCCAAACTGTGCTCTCTGCCACAGTCCATCTACACTCCATTCTTCAACCTCTGCTCTGTGTAACAGTACTTCTGCAACCCAGTCTCCAATCTCTGCTCTCTGCAACGATCCTTCTGCATCCCAGTATCCAACATCTGCTCTTTGCAACCGTCCTTCTGCACACAACTCTCGAACTTCTGCTCTCTGCAATGATCCTTCTGCAAAACATTCCCAACCTCTACTCTCTGCAATAATCCTAGGGCACCCCAGTCGCCAACTTCTGCTCTTTGTAACAATCCTACTGCACCACAGTCACCAAACTCTGCTGTATGTAATATTCTTCTGCAACCCAGTCTCCAAACTCTGCTCTTTGTAACAGCCCTTCTGTACCCAGTCTCTAAACTCTGCTCTCTGTAACAAGCCTTCTTCACCCCAGTCTCCAAACTCTGCTCTCTTTAACACTCTTTCTGCATGTCAGTCTCCTACCACTGCTCTCTGCAACAGTTCTTCTGAACACCAGTCTCCAACATCTGCACTCTGAAACAGTTCTTCTCCACTCCAGTCTCCAACCTCTGCTCTCTGTAAAAGTCCTCCTGTATTGCAGTCTCCAAACTCTGCTCTTTGTAATGGTCCTTCTGAACCTCATTTTCCAACGTCTGCTTTCAGTATCAGTCCTTCTGCATCCCATTCTCAAACCTCTTCTATCTGCAACAGTCCTTCTACACCGCAGTCTCCAAATTCAACTCTCTGTAAAAGTCCTTCTGCACCCAAGTCTCCAACACCTGCTCCCTGCAACAGTCCTTCAGCTCCCCAGTCTCCAACCTCTGCTCTCTGCAACAGTCCTTCTGCACCCAGTCTCCAAACTCTTCTCTCTATAAAAATCCTTCTGCACCTGTGTCTCCAAACTCTGTCCTCTGCAACTATCCTTCTGCACCTCAGTCTCCAACCTCCACTCTCTGTAACAATCCTTCTGCACTTCACTCTTTTACCTCTGCTCTCTGCAACAGTCCTTCTGCACTCCAGTCTCCAACCTCTGCTCTCTGTAACAATCCGTATGTACTGCAGTCTCCAACCTCTGCTCTCGGTAACGGTCCTTCTGCACCCCAGTCTCCAAACTCTGCTTTCTGTATCTGTCCTTCTGAACCCCAGTCTTAAACCTCTGCTCTCTGTATCTATCCTTCTGCTCCTCAGTCTCCAACCTCTGCTATCTGTTACAGTTTTTCTATATGGCAGTCTCCAGACTCTGGTCTTTCTTACGGTTCTTTTGCACCCCAATTTCCAACCACTTCTTTCTGTAACAGTCCTTCTGCACCTCAGTCTTCAACCTCTGCTCTCTGCAACAGTCCATCTGCACCTCAGTCTGACACCTCTGCTCACTGAACGATCCTTCTGCAACCCAGTGTTCAACCTCTGCTCTATGTAACAGGGTTTTGCACCTCAGTCTCCAACCTCTGCTCTCTGCAACCGTCCTTCACCACTGCCGTCTCTAACTTCTGCTCTCTCTAAGAGTCCTTCTGCACCTCAGTCTCTAACCTCTGCTCTCTGCAACATTCCTTCTGCAGCCCAGTCTCCATCCTCTGCTCTCTGCAACAGTCCTTCTGCACCCCAGTCCCCAACCTCTTCTCTCTTCAACAGTCCTTAAGCACCCCAGTCTCCAAACTCTGCTCTCTGCAACAGTCCTTCTGCACCCCAGTCTCCAAACTCTGCTCTCTGCAACAATCCTTCTGCACCCCAGTCTCCAAACTCTGTTCTCTGCAACGGTCCTTCTGCACCTCAGTCTCCAACCACTGCTCTCTGCTGAAGTCTATTGCACCTCAGTCTGAAACCTCTGCTCTCTGCACGATCTTTCTGCACCCCAGTCTCCAGGCACTGCTCTCTGTAACAGTCCACCTGTACCTCAGTCTCTAACCTCTGCTCTCTGTAAGATCCTTCAGGAACTCATTCTCGAAACTCTGCTCTCTATAACAGTCCTTCTGCACTGCAGTGTCCAACCTCTCCTCTCTGTAACAGGCCTTCTGCACGCTAGTCTCCAAACTCTCCTCTCTGTAGCAGGCCTTCTACACCCCAGTCTTCAACCTCTGCTCTCTGCAACGATCCTTCTGCACCGCAGTTTCCAAGCTCTGCTCTCTGCAATGATCCTACTGCACCCTAGTCTCCAACCTCTGATCTTTGCAACAGTTCTTTTGCAACTCTGTCTCCAACTTCTGCTCTTGGTAAGATACTTTTGCAACCCTGTCTCCAAGCTCTGCTTATTGGAACGATCCTTCTGCACCCCAGTGTCCAAATGCTGCTCTATGTAACAAAATTTTGCACCTCAGTCTCCAAGCTATGCTCTCTGAACAGTCCTTCTGCACCCCAGTCTCCAACTTCTGCTCTCTCTAAGAGTCCTTTTGCAACTCAGTCTCCAGCATCTACTCTCTGCAACATTTCTTCTGCAGCCCAGTCTTCATCCGCTGCTCTCTGCAACAGTCCTTCTTCACCCCAATCTCCAACCTCTTCTCTCTGCAACAGTCCTTCTGCACCCCAGTCTCCAAACTCTGCTCTCTGTAACAATTCTTCTGCACCTCAGTCTCCAAACTCTGTTCTCTCCAATGGTCTTTCTGCACCTCAGTCTTCAACCTCTACTCTCTGTAACAGTCCTTCTGCACTTCACTCTCCAACCTCTGCTCTCTAGGATCCTTCAAAAACCCAGTCTCAAACCTCTGCTCTCTGTACCTATTATTCTGCATCTCAGTCTCCAACCTCTGCTCACTGTTACAGTTTTAATATACCGCAGTCTCCAAACTCTGGTCTCTGTTACGGTCCTTCTGCACCCCAATTTTCAACCACTTCTTTCTGTAACAGTCCTTCTGCACCTCAGTCTCCAAACTCTGCTCTCTGTAACAGTCCTTCTACACCTCAGTCTCCAAACTCTGCTCTCTGTAACAGTCCTTTTGCACCTCAGTCTGACACCTCTGCTCTCTGCACGATTTTTCTGCACCCCAGTCTCCAAACACTGTTCTCTATAACAGTCCTTCTAAACACCAGTCTCAAAACTCTGCTCTCTGTATCTATCCTTCTGCACCTCAGTCTCCAACCTGTACTCTCTGTAACATTTTTTCTACACCCCAGTCTCAACTTCTGCTCTCTGTAACAGTTTTTCTATACCGCAGTCTCCAAACTCTGGTCTTTGTAATGGTCCTTCTGCACCCCAATTTCCAACCTCTGCTTTCTGTAACAGTCCTTCTGCACATGTCTCCAAACTCTACTCTATCTAAAAGTATTCTACACCTCAGTCTCCAACCTCTGCTCTCGGTATCAGTCCTTCTACACCTCAGTCTGACACCTCTCATCTCTGCATGGTCCTTCAGCACCTCAGTCTTTAACCACTGCTCTCTGTAACAGTCCACATGCACCTCAGTCTCCAACCACTTCTCTCCGTAAGATCTTTCAGCAACCCAGTCTCCAAACCCTGCTCTCTATAACAGTCCTTCTGCACCCCAGTCTCCAACCTTTGCTCTCTGTAACAGGTCTACTGGACGCCAGTCTCCCAACTCTGCTCTCTGTAGCAAACCTTGTGCACCCCAGTCTCCATAATGTGCTCTCTGCAACGATCCTTCTGCACCCCAGTCTCCAACCTCTGATCTCTGCAACAGTCCATCTGCACCTCAGTCTTCAAATTCTGCTCTCTGTAAGATGCTTCTGCACACCTGTATCCAACCTCTGCTCTTCGTAACAGCCCTTCTGCACCCGAGTCTCCAACCTCAGGACTCTGTAACAGGACTTTTTCACCCAGACTAAAACCTCTGCTCTCTACCAAAGTTCTTCCGCACACTAATTACCGACATCTGCTTTCTGCAACAGTCCTTCTGCTGCACCTCAGTCTTAAAACTCTGCTCTCTGCAACGACCCTTCTGCACCCCAGTCTCCTACCTCGGCTCTCTGTAACAGTCCTTCTGCACCTCAGTCTCCCAACACTGCTGTCTGTAAGATCCTTCTGCAACCCAGTCTTTAAACTCTGTGCTTTGTACTTGTCCTTCTGCACAACGGTCTCCTACTTCTGCTCTCTGTAACAGGACTTCTGCAACCAAGTCTCCAAACTGTGCTCTTTGTAACAGGCTTTCTGCACCCCAGTCTCCAACCTCTTCTCTCTGCAACGATTCATCTCCACCCCAGTCTCCAACATCTGCTC
The DNA here is from genome assembly GCF_052094955.1 of Ictidomys tridecemlineatus. Lineage (NCBI taxonomy): Eukaryota > Metazoa > Chordata > Mammalia > Rodentia > Sciuridae > Ictidomys > Ictidomys tridecemlineatus. Next base: position 17,046 of record NW_027524481.1, read on the forward strand.
TCTGCAACAGTCGTTTTGTACGCCAGTCTCCAAACTCTGCTCTCTGTAAGATCTATCTTAACCCCAGTCTCCAACCTATGCTCTCTGTAACAGTCCTTCTACACACAAATCTCCAAATTCTGCTCTCTGTAACAGTCTTTCTGCACCTCAGTCTCCAACCTCTGCTCTCTGTAACAGTCCTTCTGCACCCCAGTCTCTAAAATCTGCTCTCTGCAACATTCCTTCTGAACCCCAGTCTTCAACATCTGCTCTCTGCAACACTTTTTCTGCACCCCAGTATCCAAACTCCGCTCTCTTCAGCGATCTTTCTGGACCCAAGTTTGCAACATCTGCTCTCAGTAACAGTCCTTCTGCACAACAGTCTCCAACCTCTGCTCTCTATAAGATCTTTCTGCACTCTCGTTTCCAAACTCTGCTGTCTATAACATTCCTTCTCCACCCCAGTCTTCAACCTCAGCTCTCTGCAACAGTCCTTCTGCTCCCCAGCTCCGAGATCTGTTCTCTGTAACAGTCCTTCTGTTTCGCTGTCTCCAACCTCTGCTCTTTGTAAAGGTCCTTCTACACCCCAGTCTCCAAACTGTGCTTTCTGTATCAGTCTGCCTGAACCCCAGTCTCCAAAATCTGTTCTCTGTATCAATCCTTTGCACCTCAGTCTCCAACCTATGCTCTATGTAAGAGTCTTTCTGCACTCCAGTCTTCAACCTCTGCTCTAGGTACCAGTCCTATACCACAGTCTCCAAAATCTGCTCTCTGTAACGGTCCTTCTGCACCTTAATTTCCAAACTCTGCTTCCTGTAACAGTTTTTCTTCACCTGAATCTCCAAACTCTGCTCTCTGTAACAGTCCTTCTACACCCCAGTCTCCAATAACTGCTCTCTGTAAAAGTCCACCTGTACCTCAGTCTGAAACCTCTGCTCTCCATGATTCTTCTGCACCCCAGTCTCCAACCACTGCTCTCTGTAACAGTGCACCTGCAGCTCAGTCTTTAACCTCTGCCCTCTGTAAGATCCTTCAGCAACTCAGTCTCCAAACACTGCTCTCTATAACAGTCCTTCTGCATCCCAGTCTCAAACCTCTCCTTTTTGTAACAGGCCTTCTGCACAAATGTCTCCAACCTCTGCTCTCTGCAATGATGCTACTAAACCACAGTCTCCAAACTCTCATCTCTGAAACAGTCATTCTGCACCTCAGTCTTCAACCTCTGCTCTCTTCAACAGTCTTACTGCATCTCAGTCTCCAAACATCGTTCGCTGTAAGATGCTTCTGCACTCCTGTCTCCCAACTCTGCCCTCTGTATCAGTCCTTCTGGACCTCAGTCTCCAATATCTGCTCTCTGCAACAGTCCTTCTGCACCTCAGTCTCTAAACTCTGCTTTCTGTATGATGCTCCTGCACCCCAGTCTACAACCTCTGCTCTCTGGAACAGTCCTTCTACACTCTAGTCTCCATAATCTGCTCTGCAACAATCCTTCTGCACCCCAGTCTCCAATCTCTGCTCTCTGTAACAGTTTTCTGCACCTCAGTCTCCAATCTCTGCTCTCTGTAAAAGACCTTCTGCACCCCGCTTTCCAACCTCTGCTCTCTGCAACGATCCCTCTGCACCACAGTCTCCAATCTCTGCTCGCTGCAACAGTCTTTGTGCACCCCAATCTCCAACATTTGATCTCTGCAACAGTTTTTCTGTACCTCAGTCTGAAAACTCTGCTCTCTGCAATTATCCTTCTGCACCCGAGTCTCCAACCTCTGCTCTCTGTAACAGTCCTTCTGTACCTCAGTCTCCAAATTCTGCTCTGTATCAGTCCTGCACCCCTTTCTCCCATATCTGCTCTCTTTAACTGTCCTTCTTCACCTCAGTCTTCAACCTCTGCTCTGTGTAAGAGTCCTTCTGCATCTCAGTCTGGAAACTCTGCTGACTGCAACGATCTTTCTGTACCCCAGTCTCCAACCTCTGTTCTCTGCAACGATCCTTCTGAAATTCAGTCTCCAACATCTACTCTCTGCAACGATTCTTCTGCACCTCAGTCTCCAACCTCTGGTCTCGAAAGATCTTTCTGCACCCCAGTTTCCAAAATCTGCTCTCTGTAATATTCCTTCTCCAAGCCAGTCTCCAACCTCTTCTTTCTGCAACGGTTTTGCTTCACCCCAGTCTCCAACCTCTGTACTCCGCAACAGTCCTTCTGCTCGCCAGTCTCCAAACTCTGCTCTCTGTAATAGTAATTCTGTACCACAGTCTGCAAACTCTGCTCTCTGTAAAGGTCCTTTTGCACGCCAGTCTCCTATCTCTGCTTTCATTATCTGTCCATCTGAACCTCAGTCTCCAACCTCTGTTCTCTGCAAAAGTCTTTCTGTACAACATTCTCCAACTTCTGCTGTCTGCAACAGTCCTTCTGAACAACAGTCTCCAACATCTGCTCTCTGAAATAGTCCTTGTGTACCCTAGTCTCCAATCTCAGTTCTCTGCAACTGTCCTTCTGTACTGCAGTCTCAAACCTCTGCTCTCTGTAAGATCCTTTTAAACGCAGTCTAAAAAACTCTGTAAAAGTTCTTCTGCACCCCAGTCACCAAACTCTTCTCTCTGCAACAATTCTTCTCCATCCCAGTCTCCACCCTCTGCTCTCTGCAACAGTCCTTCTGCACCCCAGTATCTAAACTGTGCTCTCTTTAACAGTCCTTCTGCAACATAGTGTCCAACATCTGCTCTCTGTAAGAGTCCTTCTGCACCCCAGTCTCCACCCTTTGCTTTCTGTATCAGTCTTTCTGCACCCCAGTCTCCAAACTCTAATCTCTGCAACAGTCTTTCTGCACCCTAGTTAGCAACATCTGATCTCTGCAACAATCATTCTGCACCCCAGCCTCCAACCACTGCTCTCTGTAAAAGACATTCTGTACTGCAGTCCAACCTCTGCTCTCTGTAACCTTCTTTCTTCACCACAAACTCCAATCTCTGCTTTCTCTATCAGTCCTTCTGCACCCCTGTCTCCAACCTCTTCTCGCTGTAAGATCCTACTGCACCCCAGTATCCAAACTCTGCTCTCTGTATGATGCATTCTCTACCCCAGTCTCCAACCTTTGCTTTCTGCAATGGTCGAGCTGAACCCCAGTCTCAAACTTCTGTCCTCTGCAACAGTTTTTCTCCTCCCCAGTCTCCAGCCGCTTCTCTCTGTAACAGTCCTTCTGTACCGGAGTCTCAAAACTCTGCTCTCTGTAAGATTCTTCTGAAAACCAGTCTCCAAACTCTGCTTTCTGTAACAGTACTTCTGAACCCAGACTCCAACCTTTGCTCCCTGTAACAGTCCTTCGGCACCCCCAGTCTCCACCCTCTGCTCTCTGTAACGATTCTTCTGCACCCAAGTCTCCAACGTCTGCTCTCTGCAACAATCCTTCTTCACCCCAGTCTCCAAACTTTTTTCACTGGAAGCTTCTTTTGTACCCCAGTTTCCAAACTCTTCTCTCGGTAACATTCCTTCTCCACCACAGTCTAACGTCTACTCTCTGCAATGGTCCCTATGCACCCCAGTCTCCAACCTTGTTATCTACAACAGTTCTTCTGTACCGTAGTCTTCAACCTCTATTCTCTGTAAGGTTCCTTCTGCACCCCATTTTCCAAACTTTGCTCTCTGTAAAAGTTCTTCTGCAAATCACTCTGCAACCTCTGCTCTCTGCAACAGTCCTTCTACACCCCAGTCTTCAAAATCTGCTTTCTGCAACAGTCCTTTTCCACCCCAGTCTCCAACTTCTGCTCTGTGTTACCGTCCTTCTGTACTTCAGTCTCCAACCTCTGCTCTCTTTAACGGTCTTTCTGCACCCAAGTCTCCAAACTCTGCTTTCTGTATCAGTTCTTCTGTAACCCGGTCTCTAAACTCTGCTCTCTGTAACAATCCTTCTGCACCTCAGACTCCAACCTCTGCTCTCTGCAACAGTCCTACTGCGCCCCAAACTCCAACTTCTGCTCTCTGCATCAGTCCTTCTGCACCTCAGTGTCCAAACTCTGCTCTATGTATGATCGTTCTGAAACCCAGTCTCCAACCTCTGCTATCTGCAATGGTCCTTCTGCACCCTACTCTCCAAACTCTTTTCTCCACAACAGTTATTCTGCACCCCAGTCTCCAACTTTTGCTCCCTGTAACAGTTCTTCTGTACCACAGTATCCAACCTCTGTTCTCTGTAAGGGTCCTTCTGCACCTCATACTGCAACCTCTGCTATCTGCAACAGTCCTCCTGCACCCCAGTCTTCAACCTCTGCTCGCTGCAACAGTCCTTCTGCAGCCCAGTCTCCGAAATCTGCTCTCTGCAATATTTCTTTTCCACCCCAATCTCTAACCTCTGCTCTCTGTAACCTTCCTTCTGTACTGCTGTCTTAAACCTCTTATCTCTGTAACGGTCCTTCTGCACCCCAGTCTCCAAAGTCTGCTTTCTGTATCAGTCCTTCTGAACCCCGGTCTCTATACTCTGCTCTCTGTAACAGTCTTTCTGCACCTCAGACTCCAACCTCTGCTCTCTGTAAAAGTCCTACTGCGCCCCAATCTCCAAACTCTGCTCTCTGCATCAGTCCTTCTGCACCTCAGTGATCAAACTCTCCTCTTTGTATGTTACTTCTGAAATCCAGTCTCAAACCTCTGCTATATGCAATGGTCCTTCTGCACCCCAGTCTCCAACCTCTGTTCTCTACAAAAGTTATTCTGCACCCCAGTCTCCAAACTCTGCTCTGTGTAACAGTCCTTCTGTCCCACAGTCTCCAACCTCTGTTCTCTGTAAGGGTCCATCTGCACCCCAGTCTCCAACCTCTGCTTTCAGTATCAGTCTTTAAGCACCACATTCTCCAAACTCTGCTCTCTGTAAAAGTCCTTCTGCACCTCAGTCTGCAACCTCTTCTCTCGGCAATAGTCTTTCTGCACCCCAGTCTACAATCTCTGTTCTCTTCAACAGTTCTTCTGCACCCCAATCTCTAACATCTGCTCTCTGCAACAGTCCTTCTCCACCTCAGTCTCAAACTTTGCTCTCTGCAACAGTAATTCTGCACCCTGTCACCAAGCTCTGCTTTCTGTATCATTACTTCTGCACCCCAGTCTCCAACCTCTGCTCTCTATAACAGTTCTTCTGCACCTCAGTCTCTATAACAGTCATTCTGCACCTCAGTCTCGAACCTCAGGCTCTCTTAAACAGTCCTTCTGCACATCAGTCTTAAAACTCTGCTCTCAGCAACGATCCTAATGCACCTCAGTCTCCAACCTCTGCTCTCTGTAACAGTCCTTCTGTACCTCAGTCTCCAAACTGTGCTCTTTGTAAGATCCTTTTGCAACCCAGTCTTTAAACTCTGCTTTCTGTAACTGTCCTTCTGTACCACAGTCTTTAAGCACTGCTCTCTATAATGGGACTTCTGCACCTCAATCTCCAACCTCTGCTCTCTGCAAGGGTTCTTCTGCACCTGTATCCAAACTCTTCTCTCTGTAACAGTGCTTCTGCACCTCAGTCTCCAAACTCTGCTCTCTGTAACATCCTCCTGCAACCCAGTATTAAAACTCTGCTCTCTGTAACAGTCCTTCTGCACACCAGTCTCCAAAGTCTTCTCTATGTAACAGGCCTTCTGCACCCCAGTCTCCAACCTCTGTTATCTGTATCAGTTCTTCTTCATTCCAGTCTCCAACCTCTGCTCTCTGCAACAATCCTTCTGCACCCAAGTCTCCAACCTATGCTCGGTGTAAGATCCTTCTGCAAACCTGCCTCCAACCTCTGCTCTCTGTAACACTCGTGTGTACCACAGTCTCCAAATTCTTCTCTCTGTAAGGGTCCTTCTGCACCTCAGTCTCAGACTTCTGCTCTCTGTAACACTCCTACTGCACCCCAGTCTCCTAACTTTGCTCTCTTCAATAGTTTTTCTGCACCTCAGTCTTTAACCTGTGCTCTCTGTAAAAGTCCTTCTGCACCCCAGTCTCCAAACTGTGCTCTCAGTAAAAGTCCTTCTGCACCACAATCTCCATCCTCTGATCTCTTTAAGATCCTTCTGAAACCGAGTCTCCAATCTCTGCTCTCTGTAGCAGTCCTTCATCACCCCAGTCTCCAAATTCTGCTCTCTGTAACAGGCCTTCTGCACCCCAGTCTCCAAACTCTGATATCTGTATCAGTCCATCTGCACCCCAGTCTCCAACGTCTGTTCTCTGCAATGATCCTTCTGCACCCCAGTCTCTAACCTCTGCTCTCTGCAACAGTCTTTTTGCAACCCATTCTACAACATATGCTCTCTTCAACAGTTCTTCTGTATCTCAGTCTGAAAACTCTACTCTCTGCAATAATCCTTCTGCACCCCAGTCTCCAACCTCTGCACTCTGTAACAGTCCTTCTCCACCTCAGTCTCCTACCTCTGCTTTCAGCAGCAGTCCTTCTGCACCCTAGTCTCCAACATCTGCTCGCTGCAACATTTTTTCTGCTCCCCAGTATCAAACCTGTTCTCTGTGTAAAAGTCCGTCTGAACCCAGTCTCCAACCTCTTCTCTTTGTAACGATCCTTCTCCAACTCAATCTTGAACCTCCACTCTAAGTAACAGTCCTTCTGCACCTCAGTCTCCTAACTCTTTTCTCTGTGAGATCTTTTTGAAACTCAGTCTCTAAAGTCTGCCCTCTGAAACAGTCCTTCTGCACCCAAGTCTTTAATCTGCTCTCTGCAACAGTCCTTCTGCACCTCAGTCTGCAAACTCTGCTTTCTGCAACAGTCCTTCTGCACCCAAGTCTCCAACCTCTGCTCTCCCCAACATTCCTTCTGCACCTTATTCTCCAACCTGTGCTCCCTGTAAAAGTCCTTCTGAACCCCAGTCTCCAAACTCTGCTCTCTGTAAGGATCCTTCTGCACCCCAGTCTTGAACCTCTGTTCTCTGCAACGATCCTTCTGCACCTCAGTCTCCAACTTCTGCTCTCTGCAATGATCCTTCTGCACCCCAGTCTGAAATCTCTGCTTGCTGCAAAAGTCCTTGTGAACCTTAGTCTCCAACATCTGCTTCCTGAAACAGTTGTTCTGTACCTCAGTCTGAAAACTCTGCTCTCTGCCATAATCCATCTGCACCCCAGTGTCTAACCTCTGCTCTCTAACAGTCCTTCTGTACCTCAGTGTCAAATCTCTGCTCTATGCAACAGTCTTTCTGCACACAAGTCTCCAACATCTGGTCAATTAAGCAGTCCTTTAGCAACTAAGTCTCCAACCTCTGCTCTCTGCAACAGTCCTTCTACACCCTAGTCTTCATACTCTGCTCGCCCCAATGATCCTTCTTCAACCCAGACTCTAACCTCTGTTCTCTACATCAGTTCTTTTGCACCCCAGTCTCCAACCTCTGCTCTCTGTAACATTCCTCTGTACCGCCTTCTCGAACCTCTGTTCTCTGTAAGGGTCCTTATGCACCCAAGTATCCAACCTCTGCTTTCTGTATAAATCGTTTTGCACCACCGTCACCAAACTCTTCCCTATCGAAAGTCCTTCTACAACTAAGTCTGCAACCTCTGCTCTCTGCAACAGTCCTTCTGCAACCCAGTCTCTATACTATGCTCTCTGCAACAGTCTTTTTGCACCCCAGTCTTCAAAATTTGCTCTCTGCAGCAGTTCTTCTTCACCCCAGTCTCCAACCTCTGCTCTCTATAACAGTCCTTTTGCACTGCATTCTCCAACCTCTGCTCTCTGTAAGGGTACTTCTACACCCGAGTCTCCAACTTCTGCTTTCTGTATTAGTCCATCTGCACCCCATTCTCCAAACTGTGCTCTGTGTAAATGTACCTTTGCACCTTACTCTCAAACCTCTGCTCTCTGTTACAGTCCTTATAGACCCCAGTTTAAAAACTCTACTCTCTGTAACAATCCTCTGCACCTCAGTCTCCAACCTCTGGTCTCTGCAACGGTCCTTCTGCACCTGATTCTCCAACCTCTACTCTCTGTTACTGTGCTTGTAGACCTCAGTCTCCAAACTCTGCTTTATTTGAGATCCTTCTGCAACCCAGTCTCCAAACTCTACTCTCTGTTACAGTTCTTCTGCACCTCACTCTCCAAACTCTGCTCTCTTTAAAAAACCTTCTTCACCCCAGTCTCCAACCTCTGCTCTCTGTATCAGACCTTCTGCACCCCAGTCTCCATTCTCTGCTCTCTGCAACAATCCCTCTGCACACAAGTCTCCAAACTCTGCTCGCTGCAGCAGTCCTTGTACACCCATTCTCCAACATCTCCTCTCTGTAACAGTCCTTCTTCACCCAAGTCTCCAACATCTGATTTCTGCAACAGTCCTTCTACACATGAGTCTGGAAACTCTGCTGTCTCCAACGATCCTTCTGCACCCCAGTCTCAAAACTCTGCTCTCTTGATCAGTTCTTCTTCACCCCAGTCGCAAACCTCTGCTCTTTGTTACAGTCCGTCTGCATCACAGTCTCCTACATCTGCACTCTGCAACAGTCCTTCAGCAACCCAGATTCCAACTTCTGGTTTCAGCATCAGTCCTTCTACACCCCAGTCTCCAACCTCTGGTATCTGCAACAGTCGTTCTGTTCCCCAGTCTCCAAACTCTGCTCTCTGTAATAATCTTTCTGTGCCTCAGTCTCCAACCTCTAATCTCTGTTACAGTCCCTCTGCACCTCACTCTCCAACATCTGCTCTCTGTAAATTTCTTCTGCAACCCAGTCTCCAAATTCTGCCCTATGTAACAGTCCTTCTGCACGCCTTTTCCAACTCTCCTCTTTGTAACAGGTATTCTCCACCCCAGTCTCCAATGTCTGTTCTCTATAACAATCCTTCTGCACCCCAGTCTCCAACCTCTTCTCTCTGTAACAGTCCTGCTGCACCTCGGTCTACAATCTCTGCTCTCTGTAACATCCTTCTGCAACCTTTCTAAAAACTCTGCTCTCTGAAACAGTCCTTCTGTACCTCAGTCTCCAAACTCTGTTCTTTGCATCACTCTTTCTGCACCCCAGTCGCCAAACTCTACTCTCTGTAACAGTCCTTCTGTACCGCAGTCTCCAAACACTTCTCTCTGTAACGGTCCTTCTGCACCCCAGTCTCCAACCTCTGCTTTCTGTATCAGTCCTTCTGCATGCCAGTCTACAACCTCTGCTCTCTGTAACAGTCTTTCTGCACCTCATATCCAAACTTTGCTATCTGCAACAGTCCTTATGCATCCCAGTCTCCAACCTCTGTTCTAAGCAAAAGTCTTTGTACACCCCAGGCTCCAAACTCTGCTCTCTGTAACAGTCCTTCGGTACTGCAGTCTCCAACCTCTGCTGTCTCTAATGGTCCTTCTGCAGCCAAGACTCCAAACTCTACTTTCCATATCAGTTATTCTACACCCAAGTCTCCAAACTCTGCTCTCTGTAACAGTCATTCTTCACCTCAGTCTTCAACCTCTGCTCTCTGAAACAGTCCTTCTGCACCCCAGACGTCAACCTCTTCTTTCTGCAACAGTCCTTCTACACCCTAGTCTCCAAACTCTGGTCTCTGCAACGATCCTTCTGCACCCCAGTCTCCAACCTCTTCTCTCTGCGACAGTCCTTCTTCACCCCAGTCTCAAAACAGTGCTCTCTGCAACTGTCCTTCTGCAACCCAGTCTCCAACCTCTGCTCCCTGTAGCGATCCTTCTGCACCTCAGTCTTCAACCTCTGCTCTCTGCATCGATCATTCTTCACCAAGTCTCCAAATTCTGCTCTCTGCAACACTCCTTCTGCACCCCAGTCTCCAAGCACTGCTCTCTGTAACAAGTTATTCTGAACCCCAGTCTCCAAATTCTGCACTCTGTAAAACTCCTTCTGCACCCAAGTCTCCATACTCTTCTCTCTGTTAGAATCCTTCTGCACCTTAGTTTCCAACCTCTCCTCTCTGTAAATGTCCTTCTACAATTCAGTCTCGAAGTTCTGCAATCTGTATCGGTCCTTCTTCACCTGAGTTTCCAACCTCTGCTCACTGTAACAGTCCTTCTGCACTCCAGTCTCCATCATGTGTTCTCTGCAACGATCGTTCTTCTCCCCAGGTTCCAACCTCTGCTCTCTGCAACGGTTCTGCACCACAGTTTAAAACCTCTGCTCTCTGCAACAGTCCTTCTGCACCCCAGTCTCCAACCTCTGCTGCAGGTAACAGTTCTACTGGACCCCAATCTCCAAACTCTGCTCTCTGTAACACTCCTTCTTCTCCTCAGTCTCCACATTCTGATCTCTGTAACAATCCTTCTGGACCCTGTTTCCAACCTTTGCTCTCTGAAACAGTCCTTCTGAAACTCAGTCTCCAAAATGCTCTCTGTAAGATCCTTCTGGAACCCTGTCTCGAAACTGTGCTATCTGTAACAGTGCTTCTGCACCCCAGTCCCCAAACTCTGCTCTCTGTAACAGGCTTTCTGCAACCCACTCTCCAAACTCTGCACTCTATAAAAGGCCTTCTGCAACCTAGTCTCTAACCTCTTCTCTCTACAACGATCCTTCTTCACCTCAGTCTCCAACCTCTGCTCTCTGCAAAGTTTCTTCTGTACCCCAGTCTCCAACCTCTATTCTCTGCATAAGTCATTCTGCACCCATGTCACAAACCTCTGCTCTCTGTAACAGTCCTTCTGTACTTCAGTCTCCAACCTCTGCTCTCTGTAACTGTCCTTTTGCACCCCAGTCTCCAATGTCTGCTTTCTGTATCAGTTCTTCTGCACCCCAGTCTCCAAACTGTGCTCTCTGTAACTGTCTTTCTGCATCCCAGTCTTCAACCTCTGCTCTCTGTAGTGATGCTTCTGCACCTCAGTCTCAAACCTCTGTTCTCTGCAGTGATCCTTCTACACACCAGTCTCCAAGCTCTGTTCTCTGTAACAGTCCTTCTGAACATCAGTGTCAAAACTCTGCTCTCTTTAACAATCCTTCTGCATCTCAGTCTCCAACCTCTGCTCTCTGTAATAGTCCTTCTGCACCTCAGTCTCCAACCTCTGCTCTCTGTAACGATCTTTCTGCACCACAGTCTCCAAACTCTGCTCTCTGTTACAGACCTTCTGCACCCCAGTCTCCAAACTCTGCTCTCTTTAACAGTTCTTCTGGACACCAATCTACAAACTCTGCTCTCTGTAACACTCCTTCTGCACACCAGTCTCCATCCTCTTCTCTTTGTAAAAATCCTTCTGCACCCCAGTCTCCAACCTCTCCTCTCTATAACAGTCCTTCTGCACCTCAGTCTTTAATATGTGCTCTCTGAAATGATCCTTCAGCACCTAAGTCTCAAACCGCTGCTCTCTGTAACAGGCTGGCTGAACCCCCATTCTCCAACATATGCTCTCTGGATCAGTCCTTTTGCAAACCAGTATCCTACCTCTGCTCTCTATAACAATCCTTCTGCACCTGAGTCTCCAACCTCTGCTCTTTGAAAATGTTCGTCTGCACCCCAGTCTCCAAACTCTGTTCTCTGCATCAGTCATTCTGCACCCCAGTATCCAACATCTGCTCTCTGTAACAGTCCTTCTGTAATGCAGTCTCAAAACTCTGCTCTCTGTAACGGTCCTTCTGCACCGCAGTCTCCAACGTCAGCTTTCTGTATCAGTTCTTCTGCACCCCAATCTCCAACCTGTGCTCTCCACAAAAGTCCTTCTACACCCCAGTGTCCAATCTCTGATCTTTGCGACAGTCCCTCTGCAACCCAGTCTCCAACCTCTGCTCTCTGCAACGGTCTTTCTGCACCTCAGTCTTCAACCTCTGCTCTCTGCAACATTCCTTCTGCACCTCAGTCTCCATCCTCTGCTCTCTGCGACAGTTCTTCTGCACCCTAGTCTCCAACCTCTGCTCTCTGCAACAGTTCGTCTGCACCCCAATATCCAAGGTCTGCACTCTGAAACAGTCCTTCTCCACACCAGTCTCCAACCTCTGCTCTCTGTAACAGTCATCCTGTAGTGCGGTCTGAAAATCTGCACTCTGTAACGGTCCTTCTGCTCCCAGCCTTCAACCTCTGCTTTCTGTATCAGTCCTTCTGCACCAAAGTCTCAAACCTCTGTATCTCCAACAATCCTTCTACACCGCAGTCTTTAAACTCTGCTATCTGCAACAGTCCTTCTGCACCCCAGGCTTCAACCTCTGCTCTCTGTAACAATCCTTCTGCACCTAAGTCTCAAAACTCTGCTCTCTACATCGGTGCTTCTGAACCTCAGTCTCTAACCTCTACTCTCTGTAACAGTCCTTCTGCAGCTCAGTCTCCAACATCTGCTCTCTCTAAGATCCTCTGCAACCCAGTCTGTAAACTCTGCCCTCTGTAACAGTCCTTCTGCACCCCTTCTCCAACCTCTTTTCTCTGTAACAGTCCTTCTGGATGCTGGTCTCAAACCTCTGCTTGCTAAAACGATCCTTCTGCACCCCAGTCTCCAACCACTGCTCTCTCAAACAGTCCTTCTACACCCCGGTCTCCAACATCTGCTCTTCACAACAGTCCTTCTGAACCAAAGTCTCCAAACTCTGCCTGTGTAACAGTCTTACTGCAACAGTCTTCAACCTCTACTCTCTGCAACAGTTTGTCTTCACCAAAATCTCAAACCTGTGCTCTCCGCAACAGTCCTGCTACACCCCATGTCCAGAATCTGCTCTCTGCAGCAGTCCCTCTGAGACCAATTCTCCAACGTCTGCTCTCTGTAACAATCCTTCTGCACCTCAGTCTCCAACCTCTGCTCTCTGCAACGGTCCTTATGCATTTCGGTCTCTACTCTTTGTAAAAGTACTTCTGCACCCCTTCTCCAAACTCTGCTCTTCGTAACAGGGCTTCTGCACTCCAGTCTCCGAACTCTGTTCTTTATAACGATCCTTATGCACCCCAGTCTCCAACCTCTGCTCTCTTTACCAGTTCTTCAGCACCCCAGTCTCCAAACTCTGCTCTCTCTAACAGTCTTTCTGCACCTCAGTCTCCAACCTCTGCTCTCTGCAACAGTCCTTCTGCACTCCAGTCTCCAACCTCTGCTCTCTGCAACAGTCGTTCTGCACCCCAGTCTCCAATATGTGCTCTCTGCAAAAGTCCTTCTGCACCTCAGTCTGAAAACTCTGCTCTCTGCAACGATCCTTCTGCAACCTAGTCTCCAACCTCTGCTCTCTGTAACAGTCCTACTGCATCTTGGTCTACAACGTCTGATCTCTGTAAGATCCTTGTGCAACCTTGTCTAAAAACTCTGCTCTCTGTAACAGTTCTTCTGCACCCTAGTCTCTGAACTCTGCTCTCTGTAAGAGGCCTTTTGCACGCCAATCTCCAACCACCACTCTCTGTAACAGTCCTTTTGCACCTCCGTCTCCAACCTCTGCTCTCTGCAACAGTCCTTTTGAACCTCAGTCTCCAATCTCTGCTCTAAGCAACGATTCATCTGCACCTCAGTCTCAAACTCTACTCTCTGTAACAGTACTTCTGCTCCCCAGTCTCTAACTTCTGCTGTCTGCAAAGATCCTTCTTCACCCAAGTCTGCAACGTCTGCTCTCTGCAACAGACCTTCTGAACCCCAGTCTCCAACCTCTGCTCTCTGCAACAATCCTTCTGCACCGCAGTCTCTAACATCTGCTCTATGCAACAGTCCTTCTACACCTCTGTCTCCAACCTTTGCTATGTGTAATATCCTTCTGCACCACAGTTTCAAAACTCTGCTCCCAGTAACATTCCTTCTCCACCCCAGTCTCCAACCTCTCCTTTCTGCAGCGGTACTGCTACACCTGAGTCTCCAACCTGTGTTCTCAGTAACAGTCCTTCTTCTCCCCATCTCCAACCTCTTCTCTATAACAGTCCTTCTGCACCTCAGTTTCCAACCTCTGCTCTCTGCAACAGTACTTCTGCACCCCTGTCTCCAACCTCTTCTCTCTGTAAGATCCTTCTGCACTCCAGTCTCCAAACTCTGCTCTCTGTAACAGTCCTTCTGCACCTCAGTCTCCAACATGTGCTCTCTGCAACAGTAGTTCTACACCCGATTCTCTAACCTCTGTTCTCTGCAATAGTCTTTTTGAACCACAGTTTCCAACATCTGCTCTCTGGAACAGTCCTTCTGTACCCTAGTCTCTAACGTATGCTCACTGTAACAGTCCTTCTGTACTGCAGTCTCCAAACTCTGCTCTCTCTAAAGGTCTTTCTGCACCACAGTCTCCAATCTCTGCTCTCTGTATCAGTACTTCTGCACCCCAGTCTCAAACCTCTTCTCTCTGTAGCATTCCGTCTGCACCTCAGTCTCCAAACTCTGCTCTCTGCGACAGTTCTTCTGCACCCCAGTCTCCAACCACTTCTTTTTGCAACAGTTCTTCTGCACCCCAGTCTCCAATATCTGCACTCTGAAATAGTCTCTCTCAACCCCAGTCTTCAACCTCTGCTCTCTGTAACAGGCCTCCTGTACTGCGGTCTTTAAAGTCTGCTCTCTGTAATTTCCCTTCTTCACCACAGTCTCCAAACTCTTCTTTCTCTAGCAGTCCTTCTGCACCTTAGTCTCCAACCATTGATCACTGTAACAGTCCTTCTGCACCCAAGTCTCCAAACTCTGCTCCCTCAAACAGTCCTTCTACACCACAGTCTCCAACCTCTGCTTTCTGCAACAGTCCTTCTCCACTCTAGTCTCCAAAATCTTCTCTCTGTAACAATCCTTCTGCACCTCAGTCTCCAAACTCTGCTCTGTGTAAGATGTATCTGCAACCCAGTCTGCAAACTATTCCCTCTGTAACAGTCCTT
>NW_027524482.1:0-31683 GCF_052094955.1 Ictidomys tridecemlineatus
GAACTTGAAACTGCTTTATTGTGTCAAGTTTGAAAGAGCTAGCACAAACCGTGTTTGATTTAGAGTTCCAAATACATGTATCCCTATAGGAGAAAACAGAGTGAAACCTAAAAATGAAAACGGTTACTGCAAACGAACGGTTTAAGCTAGAAGAACGAAATTTGGTGAGCCAAGTGGTTTTGCTGTACTGATCATTACCTGAAAGAATCATCAAGATTGGGTGAAAAAATGTTTGCTGAGAATTCAGGAAACTCGTAGTTTTTTGGAAGCTTGGCAACCCCTTTCCATCAAAGTGATTTTTGCCAGTCTCTGCTTAGGGCTACATCAACAGCAAACAAACCATAGAGATAGAACTTGAAACTGCTTTATTGTGTCAAGTTTCAAAGAGCTAGCACAAACCGTGTTTGATTTAGAGTTCCAAATACATGTATCCCTATAGAAGAAAACAGAGTGAAACCTAAAAATGAAAACGGTTACTGCAAAAGAACGGTTTAACCTAGAAGAACGAAATTTAATGAGCCAAGTGGTTTTGGTGTACTGATCATTACCTGAAAGAATCATCAAGATTGGGTGAAAAAAATGTCTGCTGAGATTTCAGGCAACTCCTAGTTTTTTGAAAGCTTGGCAACCCCTTTCCTTCAAAGTGATTTTTGCCAGTCTCTGCTTAGGGCTACATCAACAGCAAACAAACCATAGAGATAGAACTTGAAACTGCTTTATTGTGTCAAGTTTCAAAGAGCTAGCACAAACCGTGTTTCATTTAGAGTTCCAAATACATGTATCCCTATAGGAGAAAACAGAGTGAAACCTAAAAATGAAAACGGTTACTGCAAACGAACGGTTTAACCTAGAAGAACGAAATTCGGTGAGCCAAGTGGTTTTGGTGTACTGATCATTACCTGAAAGAATCATCAAGATTGGGTGAAAAGGGCTGGGGATGTGGCTCAAGAGATAGCGCGCTGGCCTGGCATGCGTGCGGCCCGGGTTCGATCCTCAGCACCACATACCAACAACGATGTTGTGTCCACCGAGAACTAAAAAATTAATATTAAAAATTCTCTCTCTCTCTTCTCTCCTCACTCTCTTTAAAAAAAAAATGATTGGGTGAAAAAATGTTTGCCTAGATTTCAGGCAACTCGTAGTTTTTTGGAAGCTTGGCAACCCCTTTACATCAAAGTGATTTTCGCCAGTCTCTGTTTAGGGCTACATCAACAGCAAACAAACCATAGAGATAGAACTTGAAACTACTTTATTGTGTCAAGTTTCAAAGAGCTAGCATAAACCATGTTTGATTTAGAGTTCCAAATACATGTATCCCTATAGGAGAAAACAGAGTGAAACCTAAAAATGAAAACGGTTACTGCAAATGAACGGTTTAACTTAGAAGAAGGAAATTTGGTGAGCCAAGTGGTTTTGGTGTACTGATCATTACCTGAAAGAATCATCAAGGTAGGGTGAAAAAATATTTGCTGAGATTTCAGGCAACTCGTCGTTTTTTGGAAGCTTGGCAACCCCTTTCCATCAAAGTGATTTTCGCCAGTCTCTGCTTAGGTCTACATCAACAGCAAACAAACCATAGAGATGGAACTTGAAACTGCTTTATTGTGTCAAGTTTCAAAGAGCTAGCACTAACCGTGTTTGATTTAGAGTTCCAAATACATGTATCCCTATAGGAGAAAACAGAGTGAAACCTAAAAATGAAAACGGTTACTTCAAAGGAACGGTTTAACCTAGAAGAACGAAATTTGGTGAGCCAAGTGGTTTTGGTGTACTGATCATTACCTGAAAGAATCATCAAGATTAAGTGAAAAAATGTTTGCTGAGATTTCAGGCAACTCGTAGATTTTTGGAAGCTTGGCAACCCCTTTCCATGAAAGTGATATTTGCCAGTCTCTGCTTAGGGCTACATCAACAGCAAACAAACCATACAGATAGAACTTGAAACTGCTTTATTGTGTCAAGTTTCAAAAAGCTAGCACAAACCGTGTTTGATTTAGAGTTCCAAATAAATGTATCCCTATAGGAGAAAACAGAGTGAAACCTAATAATGAAAACGGTTACTGCAAATGAACGGTTTAACCTAGAAGAACGAAATTTGGTGAGCCAAGTGGTTTTGGTGTACTGATCATTACCTGAAAGAATCATCAAGATTGGGTGAAAAAATGTTTGCTGAGATTTCAGGCAACTCGTAGTTTTTTGGAAGCTTGGCAAACCCTTTCCATCAAAGTGATTTTCGCCAGTCTCTGCTTAGGGCTACATCAACAGCAAACAAACCATAGAGATAGAACTTGAAAGTGCTTTATTGTGTCAAGTTTCAAAGAGCTAGCACAAACCGTGTTTGATTTAGAGTTCCAAATACATGTATCCGTATAAGAGAAAACAGAGTGAAACCTAAAAATGAAAATGGTTACTGCAAATAAACGGTTTAACCTAGAAGAACGAAATTTGGTGAGTCAAGTGGTTTTGGTGTACTGATCATTACCTGAAAGAATCATCAAGATTGGGTGAAAAAATATTTGCTGAGATTTCAGGAAACTCGTTGTTTTTTGGAATCTTGGCAACCCCTTTCCATCAAAGTGATTTTCGCCAGTCTCGGCTTAGGGCTACATCAACAGCAAACAAGCCATAGAAATAGAACTTGAAACTGCTTTATTGTGTCATGTTTCAAAGAGCTAGCACAAACCGTGTTTGATTTAGAGTTCAAAATACATGTATCCCTATAGGAGAAAACAGAGTGAAACCTAAAAATAAAAACGGTTACTGCAAACGAGCGGTTTAACCTAGAAGAACGAAATTTGGTGAGCCAAGTGGTTTTGGTGTACTGATCATTACCTGAAAGAATCATCAAGATTGGGTGAAAAAATGTTGGCTGAGATTTCAGGCAACTCGTAGTTTTTTGGAAGCTTGGCAACCCCTTTCCATCAAAGTGATTTTCGCCAGTCTCTGCTTAGGGCTACATCAACAGCAAAGAAACAATAGAGATAGAACTTGAAACTGCTTTATAGTGTCAAGTTTCAAAGAGCTAGTACAAACCGTCTTTCATTTAGAGTTCCAAATACATGTAACCCTATAGGAGAAAACAGAGTGAAATCTAAAAATGAAAACGGTTACTGCAAACGAACAGTTTAACCTAGAAGAACGAAATTTGGTGAGCCAAGTGGTTTTGCTGTACTGATCATTACCTGAAAGAATCATCAAGATTGGTTGAAAAAATGTTTGCTGAGATTTCAGGCAACTCGTAGTTTTTTGGAAGCTTGGCAACCCCTTTCCATCAAAGTGATTTTCGCCAGTCTCTGCTTAGGGCTACATCAACAGCAAACAAACCATAGAGACAGATCTTGAAACTGCTTTATTGTGTCAAGTTTCAAAGAGCTAGCACAAACCGTGTTTGACTTAGAGTTCCAAAAAATGTATCCCTATAGGAGAAAACAGAGTGAAACCTAAAAATGAAAACGGTTACTGCAAACGAACGGTTTAACCTAGAAGAACAAAATTTGGTGAGCCAAGTGGTTTTGGTGTACAGATCATTGCCTGAAAGAATCATGAAGATTGGGTTAAAAAATGTTTGCTGAGATTTCAGGCAACTCGTAGTTTTTTGGAAGCTTGGCAACCCCTTTCCATCAAAGTGATTTTCGCCAGTCTCTGCTTAGGGCTAATTCAACAGCAAGCAAACCATAGAGATAGAACTTGAAACTGCTTTATTGTGTCAAGTTCCAAAGAGTTAGCACAAACCGTTTTTGATTTAGAGTTCCAAATACATGTATTTCTATAGGAGAAAATAGAGTGAAACCTAAAAATGAAAACGGTTACTGCTAATGAACGGTTTAACCTAGAAGAACGAAATTTGGTGACCCAAGTGGTTTTGGTGTACTGATAATTACCTGGAAGAATCATCAAGATTGGGTGAAAAAGTGTTTGCTGAGATTTCAGGCAACTCGTAGTTTTTTGCAAGCTTGGCAACCCCATTCCATCAAAGTGATTTTCGCCAGTCTCTGCTTAGGGCTACATCAACAGCAAACAAACCATAGAGATAGAACTTGAAACTGCTTTATTGTGTCAAGTTTGAAAGAGCTAGCACAAACCGTGTTTGATTTAGAGTTCCAAATACATGTATCCCTATAGGAGAAAACAGAGTGAAACCTAAAAATGAAAACGGTTACTGCAAACGAACGGTTTAAGCTAGAAGAACGAAATTTGGTGAGCCAAGTGGTTTTGCTGTACTGATCATTACCTGAAAGAATCATCAAGATTGGGTGAAAAAATGTTTGCTGAGAATTCAGGAAACTCGTAGTTTTTTGGAAGCTTGGCAACCCCTTTCCATCAAAGTGATTTTTGCCAGTCTCTGCTTAGGGCTACATCAACAGCAAACAAACCATAGAGATAGAACTTGAAACTGCTTTATTGTGTCAAGTTTCAAAGAGCTAGCACAAACCGTGTTTGATTTAGAGTTCCAAATACATGTATCCCTATAGAAGAAAACAGAGTGAAACCTAAAAATGAAAACGGTTACTGCAAAAGAACGGTTTAACCTAGAAGAACGAAATTTAATGAGCCAAGTGGTTTTGGTGTACTGATCATTACCTGAAAGAATCATCAAGATTGGGTGAAAAAAATGTCTGCTGAGATTTCAGGCAACTCCTAGTTTTTTGAAAGCTTGGCAACCCCTTTCCTTCAAAGTGATTTTTGCCAGTCTCTGCTTAGGGCTACATCAACAGCAAACAAACCATAGAGATAGAACTTGAAACTGCTTTATTGTGTCAAGTTTCAAAGAGCTAGCACAAACCGTGTTTCATTTAGAGTTCCAAATACATGTATCCCTATAGGAGAAAACAGAGTGAAACCTAAAAATGAAAACGGTTACTGCAAACGAACGGTTTAACCTAGAAGAACGAAATTCGGTGAGCCAAGTGGTTTTGGTGTACTGATCATTACCTGAAAGAATCATCAAGATTGGGTGAAAAGGGCTGGGGATGTGGCTCAAGAGATAGCGCGCTGGCCTGGCATGCGTGCGGCCCGGGTTCGATCCTCAGCACCACATACCAACAACGATGTTGTGTCCACCGAGAACTAAAAAATTAATATTAAAAATTCTCTCTCTCTCTTCTCTCCTCACTCTCTTTAAAAAAAAATGATTGGGTGAAAAAATGTTTGCCTAGATTTCAGGCAACTCGTAGTTTTTTGGAAGCTTGGCAACCCCTTTACATCAAAGTGATTTTCGCCAGTCTCTGTTTAGGGCTACATCAACAGCAAACAAACCATAGAGATAGAACTTGAAACTACTTTATTGTGTCAAGTTTCAAAGAGCTAGCATAAACCATGTTTGATTTAGAGTTCCAAATACATGTATCCCTATAGGAGAAAACAGAGTGAAACCTAAAAATGAAAACGGTTACTGCAAATGAACGGTTTAACTTAGAAGAAGGAAATTTGGTGAGCCAAGTGGTTTTGGTGTACTGATCATTACCTGAAAGAATCATCAAGGTAGGGTGAAAAAATATTTGCTGAGATTTCAGGCAACTCGTCGTTTTTTGGAAGCTTGGCAACCCCTTTCCATCAAAGTGATTTTCGCCAGTCTCTGCTTAGGTCTACATCAACAGCAAACAAACCATAGAGATGGAACTTGAAACTGCTTTATTTTGTCAAGTTTCAAAGAGCTAGCACTAACCGTGTTTGATTTAGAGTTCCAAATACATGTATCCCTATAGGAAAAAACAGAGTGAAACCTAAAAATGAAAACGGTTACTGCAAATGAACGGTTTAACCTAGAAGAACAAAATTTGGTGAGCCAAGTGGTTTTGGTGTACTGATCATTACCTGAAAGAATCATCAAGATTGGGTGAAAAAATGTTTGCTGAGATTTCAGGCAACTCCTAGTTTTTTGGAAGCTTGGCAACCCCTTTCCATCAAAGTGATTTTTGCCAGTCTCTGCTTAGGGCTAAATCAACAGCAAACAAACCATAGAGATAGAACTTGAAACTGCTTTATTGTGTCAAGTTTCAAAGAGCTAGCACAAACCGTGTTTGATTTAGAGTTCCAAATACATGTATCCCTATAGAAGAAAACAGAGTGAAACCTAAAAATGAAAACGGTTACTGCAAACGAACGGTTTAACCTAGAAGAATGAAATTTGGTGAGTAGAGTGGTTTTGGTGTACTGATCATTACCTGAAAGAATCATCAAGATTGGGTGAAAAAATGTTTGCTGAGATTTCAGGCAACTCGTAGTTTTTTGGAAGCTTGGCAACCCCTTTCCATCAAAGTGATTTTCGCCAGTCTCTGCTTAGGTCTACATCAACAGCAAACAAACCATAGAGATGGAACTTGAAACTGCTTTATTGTGTCAAGTTTCAAAGAGCTAGCACAAACCGTGTTTGATTTAGAGTTCCAAATACATGTATCCCTATAGGAGAAAACAGAGTGAAACCTAAAAATGAAAACGGTTACTGCAAATGAACGGTTTAACCTAGAAGAACGAAATTTGGTGAGCCAAGTGGTTTTGGTGTACTGATCATTACCTGAAAGAATCATCAAAATTGGGTGAAAAAATGTCTGCTGACATTTCAGGCAACTCCTAGTTTTTTGGAAGCTTGGCAACCCCTTTCCATCAAAGTGATTTTCGCCAGTCTCTGCTTAGGGCTACATCAACAGCAAAGAAACCATAGAGATAGAACTTGAAACTGCTTTATTGTGTCAAGTTTCAAAGAGCTAGCACAAACCGTGTTTGATTTAGAGTTCCAAATACATGTATCCCTATAGGAGAAAACAGAGTGAAACCTAAAAATGAAAACGGTTACTGCAAACGAACGGTTTAACCTAGAAGAACGAAATTCGGTGAGACAAGTGGTTTTGGTGTACTGATCATTACCTGAAAGAATCATCAAGATTGGGTGAAAAGGGCTGGGGATGTGGCTCAAGAGGTAGCGCGCTGGCCTGGCATGCGTGCGGCCCGGGTTCGATTCTCAGCACTACATAACAACAAAGATGTTGTGTCCAACGAGAACTAAAAAATAAATATTAAAAATTCTCTCTCTCTCTCTCTCCTCACTCTCTTTAAAAAAAAAAAAAAAGATTGCGTGAAAAAATGTTTGCTGAGATTTCAGGCAACTCGTAGTTTTTGGGAAGCTTGGCAACCCCTTTCCATCAAAGTGATTTTCGCCAGTCTCTGCTTAGGGCTACATCAACAGCAAACAAACCATAGAGATAGAATTTTAAACTGCTTTATTGTGTCAAGTTTCAAAGAGCTAGCACAAACCGTGTTTGATTTAGAGTTCCAAATACATGTATCCCTATAGGAGAAAACAGAGTGAAACCTAAAAATGAAAACGGTTACTGCAAATGAATGGTTTAACCTAGAAGAACGAAATTTGGTGAGCCAAGTGGTTTTGGTGTACTGATCATTACCCGAAAGAATCATCAAGATTGGGTGAAAAAATGTTTGCTGAGATTTCAGGCAACTCGTCGTTTTTTGGAAGCTTGGCAACCCCTTTCCATCAAAGTGATTTTCGCCAGTCTCTGCTTAGGGCTACATCAACAGCAAACAAACCATAGAGATGGAACTTGAAACTGCTTTATTGTGTCAAGTTTCAAAGAGCTAGCACAAACTGTGTTTGATTTAGAGTTCCAAATACATGTATCCCTATATTAGAAAACAGAGTGAAACCTAAAAATGAAAACGGTTACTGCAAATGAACGGTTTAACCTAGAAGGAGGAAATTTGGTGAGCCAAGTGGTTTTGGTGTACTGATCATTACCTGAAAGAATCATCAAGATTGGGTGAAAAAATGTTTGCTGAGATTTCAGGCAACTCATAGCTTTTTGGAAGCTTGGCAACCCCTTTCCATCAAAGTGATTTTCGCCAGTCTCTGCTTAGGTCTACATCAACAGCAAACAAACCATAGAGATGGAACTTGAAACTGCTTTATTGTGTCAAGTTTCAAAGAGCTAGCACAAACCGTGTGTGATTTAGAGTTCCAAATACATGTATCCCTATAGGAGAAAACAGAGTGAAACCTAAAAATGAAAACGGTTACTGCAAATGAACAGATTAAGCTAGAAGAACGAAATTTGGTGAGCCAAGTGGTTTTGGTGTACTGATCATTACCTGAAAGAATCATCAAGATTGGGTGAAAAAATGTTTGCTGAGATTTCAGGCAACTCATAGCTTTTTGGAAGCTTGGCAACCCCTTTCCATCAAAGTGATTTTCGCAAGTCTCTGCTGAGGGCGACATCAGCAGCAAACAAACCATAGACATAGAACTTGATACTGCTTCATTGTGTCAAGTTTCAAAGAGCTAGCACAAACCGTGTTTGATTTAGAGTTCCAAATACATGTATGCCTATAGGAGAAAACAGAGTGAAACCTAAAAATGAAAACGGTTACTGCAAATGAACGGTTTAACCTAGAAGAACGAAATTTGGTGAGCCAAGTGGTTTTGTTGTACTGATCATTACCTGAAGGAATCATCAAGATTGGGTGAATAAATGTTTACTGAGATTTCAGGCAACTCGTAGTTTTTTAAAAGCTTGGCAACCCCTTTCCATCAAAGTGATTTTCGCCAGTCTCTGCTTAGGGCTACATCAACAGCAAACAAACCATAGAGATAGAACTTGAAACTGCTTTATTGTGTCAAGTTTCAAAGAGCTAGCACAAACCATCTTTCATTTAGAGTTCCAAATATATGTATCCGTATAGGAGAAAACACAGTGAAACCTAAAAATGAAAACGGTAACTGGACACGAACGGTTTAACCTAGAAGAACGAAATTTGGTGAGCCAAGTGGTTTGGTGTACTGATAATTACCTAAAGAATCAACAAGATTGGGTGAAAAAATGTTTGCTGAGATTTTAGGCAACTCGTAGTTTTTTGGAAGCTTGGCAACCCCTTTCCATCAACGTGATTTTCGCCAATCTCTGCTAAGGGCTACATCAACAGCAAACAAACCATAGAGATAGAACTTGAAACTGCTTTATTGTGTCACGTTTAAAGGAGCTAGCACAAACCGTGTTTGATTTAGATTTCCAAATATATGTATCCCTATAGGAGAAAACAGAGTGAAACCTAAAAATGAAAACGGTTACTGCAAACGAACGGTTAAACCTAGAAGAACGAAATTAGGTGAGCCAAGTGGTTTTGGTGTACTGATCATTACCTGAAAGAATCATCAAGATTGGGTGAAAAAATGTTTGCTGAGATTTCAGGCAACTCGTAGTTTTTTGCAAGCTTGGTAACCCCTTTCCATCAAAGTGATTTTCGCCAGTCTCTGCTTAGGGCTAAATCAACAGAAAACAAACCATAGCGATAGAACTTGAATCTGCTTTATTGTGTCAAGTTTCAAAGAGCTAGCACAAACCGTGTTTGATTTAGTGTTCCAAATACATGTATCCCTATAGGAGAAAACAGAGTGAAACCTAAAAATGAAAACGGTCACTGCAAACGAACGGTTTAACCTAGAAGAACGAAATTTGGTCAGCCAAGTTGTTTTGGTGTACTTATCATTACCTGAAAGAATCATCAAGATTGGGTGAAAAAATGTTTGCTGAGATTTCAGGAAACTCGTAGTTTTTTGGAAGCTTGGCAACCCCTTTACATCAAAGTGATTTCGCCAGTCTCTGCTTAGCGCTACATCAACAGCAAACAAACCATCGTGATAGAACTTGAAACTGCGTTATTGTGTCAAGTTTCAAAGAGCTAGCACAAACCGTGTTTGATTTAGAGTTCCAAATACATGTATCCCTATAGGAGAAAACATAGTGAAACCTAAAAATGAAAACGGTTACTGCAAACGAACGGTTTAACCTAGAAGAACGAAATTTGGTGAGCCAAGTGGTTTTGCTGTACTGATCATTACCTGAAAGAATCATCAAAATTGGGTGAAAAAATGTTTGCTGAGATTTCAGGCAACTCGTAGTTTTTTGGAAGCTTGGCAACCCCTTTCCATCAAAGTGATTTTCGCCAGTCTCTGCTTAGGGCTACATCAACAGCAAACAAACCATAGAGATAGAACTTGAAATTGCTTTATTGTGTCAAGTTTCAAAGAGCTAGCACAAACCGTGTTTGATTTAGAGTTCCAAATACATGTCTCCCTATAGGAGAAAACAGAGTGAAACCTAAAAATAAAAACGGTTACTGCAAACGAACAGATTAACCTAAAAGAACGAAATTTGGTGAGCCAAGTGGTTTTGCTGTACTGATCATTACCTGAAAGAATCATCAAGATTGGTTGAAAAAATGTTTGCTGAGATTTCAGGCAACTCGTAGTTTTTTGGAAGCTTGGCAACCCCTTTAATTCTAAGTGATTTTCGCCAGTCTCTGCTTAGGGCTACGTCAACAGCAAACAAAACATAGAGATAGAACTTGAAACTTCTTTATTGTGTGAAGATTCAAAGAGCTAGCACAAACCGTGTTTGATTTAGAGTTCCAAATACATGTATCCCTATAGGAGAAAACGGAGTGAAACCTAAAAATGAAAACGGTTACTGGAAACGAACGGTTTAACCTAGAAGAACGAAAATTGGTCAGCCAAGTGGTTTTGGTGTACTTATCATTACCTGAAAGAATCATCAAGATTGGGTGAAAAAATATTTGCTGAGATTTCAGGCAACTCGTAGTTTTTTGCAAGCTTGGCAATCCCTTTACATCAACGTGATATCGCCAGTCTCTGCTTAGGGCTACATCAACAGCAAACAAACCATAGTGAGAGAACTTGAAACTGCTTTATTGTGTCAAGTTTCAAAGAGCTAGCACAAACCGAGTTTGATTTAGAGTTTCAAATACATGTATCCCTATAGGAGAAAACAGAGTGAAACCTAAAAATGAAAACGGTTACTGCAAACGAACGGATTAACCTTGAAGAACGAAATTTGGTGAGCCAAGTGGTTTTGCTGTACTTATCATTACTTGAAAGAATCATCAAAATTTGGTGAAAAAATGTTTGATGAGATTTCAGGCAACTCGTAGTTTTTTGGAAGCTTGGCAACCCCTTTCCATCAAAGTGATTTTCGCCAGTCTTTGCTTAGGGCTACATCAACAGCAAACCAACTATAGAGATAGAACTTGAAACTGCTTTATTGTGTCAAGTTTCAAAGAGCTAGCACAAACCGTGTTTGATTTAGAGTTCCAAATACATGTATCCGTATAGGAGAAAACAGAGTGAAACCTAAAAATGAAAACGGTTACTGGAAACGAACGGATTAACCTTGAAGAACGAAATTTGGTGAGCCAAGTGGTTTTGCTGTAGTGATCATTACGTGAAAGAATCATCAAAATTGGGTGAAAAAATGTTTGCTGAGATTTCAGGCAACTCGTAGTTTTTTGGAAGCTTGGCAACCCCTTTCCATCAAAGTGATTTTCGCCAGTCTCTGCTTAGGGCTACATCAACAGCAAACAAACCATAGAGATAGAACTTGAAACTGCTTTATTGTGTCAAGTTTCAAAGAGCTAGCACAAACCATGTTTGATTTAGAGTTCCAAATACATGTATCCCTATAGGAGAAAACAGAGTGAAACCTAAAAATGAAAACGGTTACTGCAAACGAACGGATTAAAATTGAAGAACGAAATTTGGTGAGCCAAGTGGTTTTGCTGTACTGATCATTATCTGAAAGAATCATCAAGATTGGGTGAAAAAATGTTTGCTGAGATTTCAGGCAACTCGTAGTTTTTTGGAAGCTTGGCAACCCCTTTCCATCAAAGTGATTTTCGCCAGTGTCTGCTTAGGGCTACATCAACAGCAAACAAACTATAGAGATAGAACTTGAAACTGCTTTATTGTGTCAAGTTTCAAAGAGCTAGCACAAACCGTGTTTTATTTGGAGTTCCAAATACATGTATCCCTATAGGAGAAAACAGAGTGAAACCTGAAAATGAAAACGGTTACTGCAAACGAACGGTTTAACCTAGAAGAACGAAATTTGGTCAGCCAAGTGGTTTTGGTGTACTGATCATTACCTGAAAGAATCATCAAGATTGGGTGAAAAAATGTTTGCTGAGATTTCAGGCAACTCGTAGTTTTTTGGAAGCTTGGCAACCCCTTTCCATCAAAGTGATTTTCGCCAGTCTCTGCTTAGGGCTACATCAACAGCAAACAAACCATAGAGATAGAACTTGAAATTGCTTTATTGTGTCAAGTTTCAAAGAGCTAGCACAAACCGTGTTTGATTTAGAGTTCCAAATACATGTCTCCCTATAGGAGAAAACAGAGTGAAACCTAAAAATAAAAACGGTTACTGCAAACGAACAGATTAACCTAAAAGAACGAAATTTGGTGAGCCAAGTGGTTTTGCTGTACTGATCATTACCTGAAAGAATCATCAAGATTGGTTGAAAAAATGTTTGCTGAGATTTCAGGCAACTCGTAGTTTTTTGGAAGCTTGGCAACCCCTTTAAATCTAAGTGATTTTCGCCAGTCTCTGCTTAGGGCTACATCAACAGCAAACAAACCATAGAGATAGAACTTGAAACTTCTTTATTGTGTGAAGATTCAAAGAGCTAGCACAAACCGTGTTTGATTTAGAGTTCCAAATACATGTATCCCTATAGGAGAAAACGGAGTGAAACCTAAAAATGAAAACGGTTACTGGAAACGAACGGTTTAACCTAGAAGAACGAAAATTGGTCAGCCAAGTGGTTTTGGTGTACTTATCATTACCTGAAAGAATCATCAAGATTGGGTGAAAAAATATTTGCTGAGATTTCAGGCAACTCGTAGTTTTTTGCAAGCTTGGCAATCCCTTTACATCAACGTGATTTCGCCAGTCTCTGCTTAGGGCTACATCAACAGCAAACAAACCATAGTGAGAGAACTTGAAACTGCTTTATTGTGTCAAGTTTCAAAGAGCTAGCACAAACCGTGTTTGATTTAGAGTTTCAAATACATGTATCCCTATAGGAGAAAACAGAGTGAAACCTAAAAATGAAAACGGTTACTGCAAACGAACGGATTAACCTTGAAGAACGAAATTTGGTGAGCCAAGTGGTTTTGCTGTACTGATCATTACTTGAAAGAATCATCAAAATTGGGTGAAAAAATGTTTGCTGAGATTTCAGGCAACTCGTAGTTTTTTGGAAGCTTGGCAACCCCTTTCCATCAAAGTGATTTTCGCCAGTCTCTGCTTAGGGCTACATCAACAGCAAACCAACTATAGAGATAGAACTTGAAACTGCTTTATTGTGTCAAGTTTCAAAGAGCTAGCACAAACCGTGTTTGATTTAGAGTTCCAAATACATGTATCCGTATAGGAGAAAACAGAGTGAAACCTAAAAATGGAAACGGTTACTGCAAACGAACGGATTAACCTTGAAGAACGAAATATGGTGAGCCAAGTGGTTTTGCTGTAGTGATCATTACGTGAAAGAATCATCAAAATTGGGTGAAAAAATGTTTGCTGAGATTTCAGGCAACTCGTAGTTTTTTGGAAGCTTGGCAACCCCTTTCCATCAAAGTGATTTTCGCCAGTCTCTGCTTAGGGCTACATCAACAGAAAACAAACCATAGAGATAGAACTTGAAACTGCTTTATTGTGTCAAGTTTCAAAGAGCTAGCACAAACCATGTTTGATTTAGAGTTCCAAATACATGTATCCCTATAGGAGAAAACAGAGTGAAACCTAAAAATGAAAACGGTTACTGCAAACGAACGGATTAAAATTGAAGAACGAAATTTGGTGAGCCAAGTGGTTTTGCTGTACTGATCATTATCTGAAAGAATCATCAAGATTGGGTGAAAAAAAGTTTGCTGAGATTTCAGGCAACTCGTAGTTTTTTGGAAGCTTGGCAACCCCTTTCCATCAAAGTGATTTTCGCCAGTGTCTGCTTAGGGCTACATCAACAGCAAACAAACCATAGAGATAGAACTTGAAACTGCTTTATTGTGTCAAGGTTCAAAGAGCTAGCACAAACCGTGTTTTATTTGGAGTTCCAAATACATGTATCCCTATAGGAGAAAACAGAGTGAAACCTGAAAATGAAAACGGTTACTGCAAACGAACGGTTTAAACTAGAAGAACGAAATTTGGTGAGCCAAGTGGTTTTGGTGTACTGATCATTACCTGAAAGAATCATCAAGATTGGGTGAAAAAATGTTTGCTGAGATTTCAGGCAACTCGTAGTTTTTTGGAAGCTTGGCAACCCCTTTCCATCAAAGTGATTTTCGCCAGTCTCTGCTTAGGGCTACATCAACAGCAAACAAACCATAGAGATACAACTTGAAACTTCTTTATTGTGTCAAGTTTCAAAGAGCTAGCACAAACCGGGTTTGATTTAGAGTTCCAAATACATGTATCCCTATATGAGAAAACAGAGTGAAACCTAAAAATGAAAACGGTTACTGCAAACGAACGGTTTAACCTAGCAGAACGAAATTTGGTGAGCCAAGTGGTTTTGGTGTACTGATCATTACCTGAAAGAATCATCAATATTGGGTGAAAAAATGTTTGCTGAGATTTCAGACAACTCGTAGTATTTTGGAAGCTTGGCAACCCCTTTCCCTCAAAGTGATTTTCGCCAGTCTCTGCTTAGGGCTACATCAACAGCAAACACACCATAGAGATAGAACTTGAAACTGCTTTATTGTGTCAAGTTTCAAAGAGCTAGCACAAACCGTGTTTGATTTAGAGTTCCAAATACATGTATCCCTATAGGAGAAAACAGAGTGAAACCTAAAAATGAAAACGGTTACTGCAAACGAATGGTTTAACCTAGAAGAACGAAATTTGGTGAGCCAAGTGGTTTTGCTGTACTGATCATTACCTGAAAGAATCATGAAGATTGGGTGAAAAAATGTTTGCTGAGATTTCAGGCAACTCGTAGTTTTTTGGAAGCTTGGCAACCCCTTTCAATCAAAGTGATTTTCACCAGTCTCTGCTTTGGACAACGTCAACAGCAAACAAACCATAGAGATAGAACTTGAAACTGCTTTATTGTGTCAAGTTTCAAAAAGCTAGCACAAACCGTGTTTGATTTACAGTTCCAAATACATGTATCCCTATAGGAGAAAACAGAGTGAAACCTAAAAATGAAAACGGTTACTGCAAAGGAACGGTTTAACCTAGAAGAACGAAATTTGGTGAGCCAAGTGGTTTTGGTGTACTGATCATTACCTGAAAGAATCATCAAGATTGGGTGAAAAAATGTTTGCTGAGATTTCAGGCAACTCGTAGTTTTTTGAAAGCTTGGCAACCCCTTTCCATCAAAGTGATTGTCGCCAGTCTCTGCTTAGGGCTACATCAACAGCAAACAAACCATAGAGATAGAACATGAAACTGCTTTATTGTGTCAAGTTTCAAAGAGCTAGCACAAACCTTGTTTGATTTAGAGTTCCAAATACATGTGTCCCTATAGGAGAAAACAGAGTGAAACCTAAAAATGAAAACGGTTACTGCAAACGAACGGTTTAACCTAGAAGAACGAAATGTGGTGAGCCAAGTTGTTTTAATGTACTGATCATTACCTGAAAGAATCATGAAGATTGGGTGAAAAAATGTTTGCTGAGATTTCAGGCAACTCGTAGTTTTTTGGAAGCTTGGCAACCCCTTTCCATGAAAGTGATTTTCGCCAGTCTCTGCTTAGGGCTACATCAACAGCAAACAAACCATAGAGATAGAACTTGAAACTGCTTTATTGTGTCAAGTTTCAAAGAGCTAGCACAAACCGTGTTTGATTTAGAGTTCCAAATACATGTATCCCTATAGGAGAAAACACAGTGAAACCTAAAAATGGAAACGGTTACTGCAAATGAACGGTTTAACCTAGAAGAACGAAATTTGGTGATCCAAGTGGTTTTGGTGTACTGATCATTACCTGAAAGAATCATCAAATTGGGTGAAAAAATGTTTGCTGAGATTTCAGGCAACTCGTAGTTTTTTGGAAGCTTGGCAACCCCTTTCCATCAAAGTGATTTTCGCCAGTCTCTGCTTAGGGCTACATCAACACCAAACAAACCATAGAGATAGAACTTGAAACTGTTTTATTGTTTCAAGTTTCAAAAAGCTAGCACAAACCGGGTTTGATTTAGAGTTCCAAATACATGTATCCCTATAGGAGAAAACAGAGTGAAACCTAAAAATGAAAACGGTTACTGCAAATGAACGGTTTAACCTAGAAGAACGAAATTTGGTGAGCCAAGTGGTTTTGGTGTACTGATCATTACCTGAAAGAATCATCAAGATTGGGTGAAAAAATGTTTGCTGAGATTTCAGGCAACTCGTAGTTTTTTGGAAGCTTGGCAACCCCTTTCCATCAAAGAGATTTTCGCCAGTCTCTGCTTAGGGCTACATCAACAGCAAACAAACCATGGATATAGAACTTGAAACTGCTTTTTTGTGTCAAGTTTCAAAGAGCTAGCAGAAACCTTGTTTGATTTAGAGTTCCAAATACATGTATCCCTATAGAAGAAAACAGTGTGAAACCTAAAAATGAAAACGGTTACTGCAAACGAACGGTTTAACCTAGCAGAACGAAATTTGGTGAGCCAAGTGGTTTTGGTGTACTGATCATTACCTGAAAGAATCATCAATATTGGGTGAAAAAATGTTTGCTGAGATTTCAGGCAACTCGTAGTATTTTGGAAGCTTGGCAACCCCTTTCCCTCAAAGTGATTTTCGCCAGTCTCTGCTTAGGGCTACATCAACAGCAAACACACCATAGAGATAGAACTTGAAACTGCTTTATTGTGTCAAGTTTCAAAGAGCTAGCAGAAACCGTCTTTCATTTAGAGTTCCAAATACATGTATCCCTATAGGAGAAAACAGAGTGAAACCTAAAAATGAAAACGGTTACTGCAAACGAATGGTTTAACCTAGAAGAACGAAATTTGGTGAGCCAAGTGGTTTTGCTGTACTGATCATTACCTGAAAGAATCATGAAGATTGGGTGAAAAAATGTTTGCTGAGATTTCAGGCAACTCGTAGTTTTTTGGAAGCTTGGCAACCCCTTTCAATCAAAGTGATTTTCACCAGTCTCTGCTTTGGACAACGTCAACAGCAAACAAACCATAGAGATAGAACTTGAAACTGCTTTATTGTGTCAAGTTTCAAAAAGCTAGCACAAACCGTGTTTGATTTACAGTTCCAAATACATGTATCCCTATAGGAGAAAACAGAGTGAAACCTAAAAATGAAAACGGTTACTGCAAAGGAACGGTTTAACCTAGAAGAACGAAATTTGGTGAGCCAAGTGGTTTTGGTGTACTGATCATTACCTGAAAGAATCATCAAGATTGGGTGAAAAAATGTTTGCTGAGATTTCAGGCAACTCGTAGTTTTTTGAAAGCTTGGCAACCCCTTTCCATCAAAGTGATTGTCGCCAGTCTCTGCTTAGGGCTACATCAACAGCAAACAAACCATAGAGATAGAACATGAAACTGCTTTATTGTGTCAAGTTTCAAAGAGCTAGCACAAACCTTGTTTGATTTAGAGTTCCAAATACATGTATCCCTATAGGAAAAAACAGAGTGAAACCTCAAAATGAAAACGGTTACTGCAAACGAACGGTTTAACCTAGAAGAACGAAATGTGGTGAGCCAAGTTGTTTTAATGTACTGATCATTACCTGAAAGAATCATCAAGATTGGGTGAAAAAATGTTTGCTGAGATTTCAGGCAACTCGTAGTTTTTTGGAAGCTTGGCAACCCCTTTCCATGCAAGTGATTTTCGCCAGTCTCTGCTTAGGGCTACATCAACAGCAAACAAACCATAGAGATAGAACTTGAAACTGCTTTATTGTGTCAAGTTTCAAAGAGCTAGCACAAACCGTGTTTGATTTAGAGTTCCAAATACATGTATCCCTATAGGAGAAAACAGAGTGAAACCTAAAAATGAAAACGGTTACTACAAATGAACGGTTTAACCTAGAAGAACGAAGTTTGGTCAGCCAAGTGGTTTTAATGTACTAATCATTACCTGAAAGAATCATCAAGATTGGGTGAAAAAATGTTTGCTGAGATTTCAGGCAACTCGTAGTTTTTTGGAAGCTTGGCAACCCCTTTCCATCAAAGTGATTTTCGCCAGCCTCTGCTTAGGACTACGTCAACAGCAAACAAACCATAGAGGTAGAACTTGAAACTGCTTTATTGTTTCAAGTTTCAAAAAGCTACCACAAACCGTCTTTCATTTAGTGTTCCAAATACATGTATCCCTATAGGAGAAAACAGAGTGAAACCTAAAAATGAAAACGGTTACTGCAAATGAACGGTTTAACCTAGAAGAACGAAATTTGGTGAGCCAAGTGGTTTTGGTGTACTGATCATTACCTGAAAGAATCATCAAGATTGGGTGAAAAATAGTTTGCTGAGATTTCAGGCAACTAGTAGTTTTTTGGAAGCTTGGCAACCCCTTTCCATCAAAGTGATTTTCGCCAGTCTCTGCTTAGGGCTACATCAATAGCAAACAAACCATAGAGATAGAACTTGAAACTGCTTTATTGTGTCAAGTTTCAAAGAGCTAGCACAAACCGTGTTTTATTTAGAGTTCCGAATACATGTATCCCTATAGGAGAAAACAGAGTGAAACCTAAAAATGAAAACGGTTACTGCAAACGAACGGTTCAACCTAGAAGAACGAAATTTGGTGAGCCAAGTCGTTTTCGTGTACTGATCATTACCTGAGAGAATCATCAAGATATCTTGAAAAAATGTTTGATGAGATTTCAGGCAACTCGTAGTTTTTTGGAAGCTTGGCAACCCCTTTCCATCAAAGTGATTTTCGCCAGTCTCTGCTTAGGTTTACATCAACAGCAAACAAACCATAGAGATAGAACTTGAAACTGCTTTATTGTGTCAAGTTTCAAGGAGCTAGCACAAACCGTGTTTGATTTAGAGTTCCAAATACATGTATCCCTATAGGAGAAAACAGAGTGAAACCTAAAAATGAAAACGGTTACTGCAAACGAACGGTTTAACCTAGAAGAACGAAATTTGGTGATCCAAGTGGTTTTGGTGTACTGATCATTACCGGAAAGAATCATCAAGATTGGGTGAAAAAATGTTTGCTGAGATTTCAGGCAACTCGTAGTTTTTTGGAACCTTGGCAACCCCTTTCGATCATGTGATTTTCGCCAGTCTCTACTTAGGACTACATCAACAGGAAACAAACCATAGAGATAGAACTTGAAACTGCTTTATTGTGTCAAGTTTCAAAGAGCTAGCACAAACCGTGTTTGATTTAGAGTTCCAAATACATGTATCCCTATTGGAGAAAACAGAGTGAAACCTAAAAATGAAATCGGTAACTGCAAACGAACGGTTTAACCTAGAAGAACGAAATTTGGTCAGCCAAGTGGTTTTGGTGTACTGATCATTACCTGAAAGAATCATCAAGATTGGGTGAAAAAATGTTTGCTGAGATTTCAGGCAACTCGTAGTTTTTTGGATCCTTGGCAACCCCTTTCGATCAAAGTGATTTTCGCCAGTCTCTGCCTAGGGCTACATCAACAGCAAACAATCTATAGAGATAGAACTTGAAACTGCTTTATTGTGTCAAGTTTCAAAGAGCTAGCACAAACCGTGTTTGATTTAGAGTTCCAAATATATGTATCCCTATAGAAGAAAACAGAGTGAAACCTAAAAATGAAAACGGTTACTGCAAATGAACGGTTTAACCTAGAAGAACGAAATTTGGTGAGCTAAGTGGTTTTGCTGTACTGATCATTACCTGAAAGAATCATCAAGATTGGGTGAAAAAATGTTTGCTGAGATTTCAGGCAACTCGTAGTTTTTTGGTAGCTTGGCAACTCCTTTCCAACAAAGTGATTTTCGCCAGTATCTGCTTAGGGCTACATCAACAGCAAACAAACCATAGAGATAGAACTTGAAACTGCTTCATTGTGTCAAGTTTCAAAAAGCTAGCACAAACCGTGTTTGATTTAGAGTTCCAAATACATGTATCCCTATAGGAGAAAACAGAGTGAAACCTAAAAATGAAAACGGTTACTGCAAATGAACGGTTTAACCTAGAAGAACGAAATTTGGTGAGCCAAGTGGCTTTCGTGTACTGATCATTTCCTGAAAGAATCATCAAGATTGGGTGAAAAAAATGTTTGCTGAGATTTCAGGCAACTCGTCGTTTTTTGGAAGCTTGGCAACCCCATTCCTTCAAAGTGATTTTCGCCAGTCTCTGCTTAGGGCTACATCAACAGCAAACAAACCATAGAGATAGAACTTGAAACTGCTTTATTGTGTCAAGTTTCAAAGAGCAAGCACAAACCGTGTTTGATTTAGAGTTCCAAATACATGTATCCCTATAGGAGAAAACAGAGTAAAACCTAAAAATTAAAAACAGTTACTGCAAATGAACGGTTTAACCTAGAAAAACGTAATTTGGTGAGCCAAGTGGTTTTGGTGTACTGACCATTACCTGAAAGAATTATCAAGATTGGGTGAAAAAATGTTTGCTGAGATTTCAGGCAACTAGTAGTTTTTTGGAAGCTTGGCAACCCCTTTCCTTCAAAGTGATTTTCGCCAGTCTCTGCTTAGGGCTACATCAACAGCTAACAAACCATAAAGATAGAACTTGAACCTGCTTTATTGTGTCAAGTTTCAAAAAGCTAGCACAAACCGTGTTTGATTTAGAGTTCCAAACACATGTATCCCTATAGGAGAAAACATAGTGAAACCTAAAAATTTAAACGGTTACTGCAAATGAACGGTTTAACCTAGAAGAACGAAATTTGGTTAGCCAAGTGGGTTTGGTGTACTGATCATTATCTGAAAGAATCATCAAGATTGGGTGAAAAAATGTTTGCTGAGATTTCAGGCAACTCGTAGTTTTTTGGAAGCTTGGCAACCCCTTTCCATCAAAGTGATTTTCGCCAGTCTCTGCTTAGGGCTACATCAACAGCAAACTAACCATAGAGATAGAACGTGAAACTGCTTTATTGTGTCAAGTTTCAAAGAGCTAGCACAAAACGTGTTTGATTTAGAGTTCCAAATACATGTATCCCTATAGGAGAAAACAGAGTGAAACCTAAAAATGAAAACGGTTACTTCACATGAACGGTTTAACCTAGAAGAACGAAATGTGGTGAGCCAAGTTGTTTTAATGTACTGATCATTACCTGAAAGAATCATCAAGATTGGGTGAAAAAATGTTTGCTGAGATTTGAGGAAACTCGTCGTTTTTTGGACGCTTTGCAACCCCTTTCCATCAAAGTGATTTTCGCCAGTCTCTGCTTAGGGCTAAATTAACAGCAAACAAACCATAGAGATAGAACTTGAAACTGCTTTATTGTGTCAAATTTCAAAGACCTAGCACAAACCGTGTTTAATTTAAAGTTCCAAATACATGTATCCCTATAGAAGAAAACAGACTGAAACCTAAAAATGAAAACGGTTACTGCAAATGAACGGTTTAACCTAGAAGAACGAAATTTGGTGAGAAAAGTGGTTTTGGTGTACTGATCATTACCTGAAAGAATCATCAAGATTGGGTGAAAAAATGTTTGCTGAGATTTCAGGCAACTCGTAGTATTTTGGAAGCTTGGCAACCCCTTTCCATCAAAGTGATTTTCGCCAGTCTCTGCTTAGGCCTACATCAACAGCAAACAAACCATAGAGATAGAACTTGAAACTGCTTTATTGTGTCAAGTTTCAAAGAGCTAGCACAAACCGTGTTTGATTTAGAGTTCCAAATACATGTATCCCTATAGGAGAAAACAGAGTGAAACCTAAAAATGAAAACGGTTACTACAAATGAACGGTTTAACCTAGAAGAACGAAATGTGGTGAGCCAAGTTGTTTTAATGTACTGATCATTACCTGAAAGAATCATCAAGATTGGGTGAAAAAATGTTTTCTGAGATTTCAGGCAACTCGTAGTTTTTTGGAAGCTTGGCAACCCCTTTCCATCAAAGTGATTTTCGCCAGTCTCTGCTTAGGGCTACATCAACAGCAAACAAACCAGAGAGATAGAACTGGAAACTGCTTTATTGTGTCAAGTTTCAAAGAGCTAGCACAAACCGTGTTTGATTTAGAGTTCCAAATACATGTATCCTTATAGGAGAAAACAGAGTGAAACCTAAAAATGAAAACGGTTACTACAAATGAACGGTTTAACCTAGAAGAACGAAATTTGGTGAGCCAAGTGGTTTTAATGTACTGATCATTACCTGAAAGAATCATCAAGATTGGTGAAAAAATGTTTGCTGAGATTTCAGGCAACTCGTAGTTTTTTGGAAGCTTGGCAACCCCTTTCCATCAAAGTGATTTTCGCCAGCCTCTGCTTAGGATTACGTCAACAGCAAACAAACCATAGAGGTAGAACTTGAAACTGCTTTATTGTGTCAAGTTTCAAAAAGCTACCACAAACCGTCTTTCATTTAGTGTTCCAAATACATGTATCCCTATAGGAGAAAACAGAGTGAAACCTAAAATTGAAAACGGTTACTGCAAATGAACGGTTTAACCTAGAAGAACGAAATTTGGTGAGACAAGTGGTTTTGGTGTACTGATCATTACCTGAAAGAATCATCAAGATTGGGTGAAAAATAGTTTGCTGAGATTTCAGGCAACTAGTAGTTTTTTGGAAGCTTGGCAACCCCTTTCCATCAAAGTGATTTTCGAAACTCTCTGCTTAGGGCTACATCAACAGCAAGCAAACCATAGAGATAGAACTTGAAACTGCTTTATTGTGTCAAGTTTCAAAGAGCTAGCACAAACCGTGTTTGATTTAGAGTTCCAAATACATGTATCTCTATAGGAGAAAACAGAGTGAAACCTAAAAATGAAAACGGTTACTGCAAACGAATGGTTTAACCTAGAAGAACGAAATGTGGTGATCCAAGTCGTTTTGGTGTACTGATCATTACCTGAAAGAATCATCAAGATTGGGTGAAAAAATGTTTGCTGAGATTTCAGGCACCTCGTAGTTTTTTTGAAGCTTGGCAACCCCTTTCCATCAAAGTGATTTTCGAAACTCTCTGCTTAGGGCTACATCAACAGCAAGCAAACCATAGAGATAGAACTTGAAACTGCTTTATTGTGTCAAGTTTGAAAGAGCTAGCACAAACCGTGTTTGATTTAGAGTTCCAAATACATGTATCCCTATAGGAGAAAACAGAGTGAAACCTAAAAATTAAAACGGTTACTGCAAACGAACGGTTTAACCTAGAAGAACTAAATTTAGTGAGCCAAGTGGTTTTGGTGTACTGATCATTACCTGAAAGAATCATCAAGATTGGGTGAAAAAATGTTTGCTGAGATTTCAGGCAACTCCTAGTATTTTGGAAGCTTGGCAACCCCTTTCCATCAAAGTGATTTTCGCCAGTCTCTGCTTAGGGCTTCGTCAACAGCAAACAAACCATAGAGACAGAACTTGAAACTGCTTTATTGTGTCAAGTTTCAAAGAGCTAGCACAAACCGTGTTTGATTTAGAGTTACAAATACATGTATCCCTATAGGAGAAAACAGAGTGAAACCTAAAAATGAAAACGGTTACTGCAAATGAACGGTTTAACCTAGAAGAACGAAATTTGGTGAGCCAAGTGGTTTTGCTGTACTGATCATTACCTGAAAGAATCATCAATATTGGGTGAAAAAATGTTTGCTCAGATTTCAGGCAACTCGTAGTTTTTTGGAAGCTTGGCAACCCCTTTCCATCAAAGTGATTTTCGCCAGTCTCTGCTTAGAACTACATCAACAGCAAACAAACCATAGAGATAGAACTTGAAACTGCTTTATTGTGTCAAGTTTCAAAGAGCTAGCACAAACCGTCTTTCATTTAGAGTTCCAAATACATGTATCCCTATATGAGAAAAAAGAGTGAAACCTAAAAATGAAAACGGTTACTGCAAACGAACGGTTTAACCTAGAAGAACGAAATTTGGTTAGCCAAGTGGTTTTGCTGTACTGATCATTACCTGATAGAATCATCAAGATTGGGTGAAAAAATGTTTGCTGAGATTTCAGGGAACTCGTAGTTTTTTGGAAGCTGGCAACCCCTTTCCATCAAAGTGATTTTCGCCAGTCTCTGCTTAGGGCTACATCAACAGCAAACAAACCATAGAAATAAAACTTGAAACTGCTTTATTGTGTCAAATTTCCATCAGCTAGTACGAACCGTGTTTGATTTAGAGTTCCAAATACATGTATCCCTATAGGAGAAAACAGAGTGAAACCTAAAAATGAAAACGGTTACTGCAAACGAACGGTTTAACCTAGAAGAACGAAATTTGGTGAGCCAAGTGGTTTTGGTCTACTGATCATTACCTGAAAGAATCATCACGATTGGGTGAAAAAATGTTCGTTGAGATTTCAGGCAACTCGTAGTTTTTTGAGGCTTGGCAACCCCTTTCCATCAAAGTGATTTTCGCCAGTGTCTGCTTAAGGCTACATCATAAGCAAACAAACCATAGAGATAGAACTTGAAACTGCTTTATTGTGTCAAGTTTCAAAGAGCTAGCACAAACCGTGTTTGATTTAGATTTCGAAATACAGGTATCCCTATAGGAGAAAACAGAGTGAAACCTAAAAATGAAAATGGTTACTGCAAACGAACGGTTTAACCTAGAAGAACGAAATGTGGTGCGCCAAGTGGTTGTAGTGTACTGATCATTACCTGAAAGAATCATCAAGATTGGTTGAAAAAATGTTTGTTGAGATTTCAGGCAACTCGTAGTTTTTTGGAAGCTTGGCAACCCCTTTCCATTAAAGTGATTTTCGCCAGTCTCTGCTTAGGGCTACATCAACAGCAAACAAACCATAGAGATAGAACTTGAAACTGCTTTATTGTGTCAAGTTTCAAAGAGCTAGATCAAACCGTGTTTGATTTAGAGTTCCAAATACATGTATCCCTATAGGAGAATACAGAGTGAAACCTAAAAATGAAAACGGTTACTGCAAACGAACGGTTTAACCTAGAAGAACGAAATTTGGTGATCCAAGTAGTTTTGGTGTACTGATCATTGCCTGAAAGAATCATCAAGATTGGGTGAAAAATGTTTGCTGAGATTACAGGCAACTCGTAGTTTTTTTGAAGCTTGGCAACCCCTTTCGATCAAAGTGATTTTCGCCAGTCTCTGCTTAGGGCTACATCAACAGCAAACAAACCATAGAGATAGAACTTGAAACTGCTTTATTGTGTCAAGTTTCAAAGACTAGCACAAACTGTGTTTGATTTAGAGTTCCAAATACATGTATCCTTACAGGAGAAAACAGAGTGAAACCTAAAAATGAAAACGGTTACTGCAAACGAATGGTTTAATCTAGAAGAACGAAATTTGGTGAGCCAAGTGGTTTTGGTGTACTGATCATTACCTGAAAGAATCATTAAGATTGGGTGAAAAAATGTTTGCTGAGATTTCATGCAACTCGTAGTTTTTTGGAAGCTTTGCAAACCCTTTCCATCCAAGTGATTTTCGCCAGTCTCTGCTTAGGGCTACATCAACAGCAAACAAACCATAGAGATAGAACTTGAAACTGCTTTATTGTATCAAGTTTCAAAGAGCTAGCACAAACCGTGTTTGATTTAGAGTTCCGAATACATGTATCCCTATAGGAGAAAACAGAGTGAAACCTAAAAATGAAAACGGTTACTGCAAATGAACGGTTTAACCTAGAAGAACGAAATTTGGTGAGCCAAGTGGTTTTGGTGTCCTGATCATTACCTGAAAGAATCATCAAGATTGGGTGAAAAAATGTTTGCTGAGATTTCAGGCAACTCGTAGTTTTTTGGAAGTTTGGCAACTGCTTTCCATCAAAGTGATTTTCGCCAGTCTCTGCTTATGGCTACATCAACAGCAAACAAACCATAGAGATAGAACTTGAAACTGCTTTATTGTGTCAAGTTTCAAAGAGCTAGATCAAACCGTTTTTGATTTAGTGTTCCAAATACATGTATCCCTATAGGAGAATACAGAGTGAAACCTAAAAATGAAAACGGTTACTGCAAACGAACGGTTTAACTTAGAAGAACGAAATTTGGTGAGCCAAGTAGTTTTGGTGTACTGATCATTGCCTGAAAGAATCATCAAGATTGGGTGAAAAATGTTTGCTGAGATTACAGGCAACTCGTAGTTTTTTGAATCTTGGCAACCCCTTTCCATCAAAGTGATTTTTGCCAGTCTCTGCTTAGGGCTACATCAACAGCAAACAAACCATAGAGATAGAACTTGAAACTGCTTTATTGTGTCAAGTTTCAAAGAGCTAGATCAAACCGTGTTTGATTTAGAGTTCCAAATACATGTATCCCTATAGGAGAATACAGAGTGAAACCTAAAAATGAAAACGGTTACTGCAAACGAACGGTTTAACCTAGAAGAACAAAATGTGGTGAGCCAAGTTGTTTTGGTGTACTGATCATTACCTGGAAGAATCATCAAGATTGGGTGAAAAAATGTTTGTTGAGATTTCAGGCAACTCGTAGTTTTTTGAGGCTTGGCAACCCCTTTCCATCAAAGTGATTTTCGTCAGTGTCTGCTTAAGGCTACATCAACAGCAAACAAACCATAGAGATAGAACTTGAAACTGCTTTATTGTGTCAAGTTTCAAAGAGCTAGCACAAACCGTGTTTGATTTAGTGTTCCAAATACAGGTATCCCTATAGGAGAAAACAGAGTGAAACCTAAAAATGAAAATGGTTACTGCAAACGAACGGTTTAACCTAGAAGAACGAAATGTGGTGAGCCAAGTGGTTGTAGTGTACTGATCATTACCTGATAGAATCATCAAGATTGGGTGAAAAAATGTTTGCTGAGATTTCAGGCAACTCCTAGTTTTTTGGAAGCTTGGCAACCCCTTTCCATCAAAGTGATTTTCGCCAGTCTCTGCTTAGGGCTACATCAACAGCAAACAAACCATAGAAATAAAACTTGAAACTGCTTTATTGTGTCACATTTCAATGAGCTAGTACGAACCGTGTTTGATTTAGAGTTCCAAATACATGTATCCCTATAGGAGAAAACAGAGTGAAACCTAAAAATGAAAACGGTTATTGCAAAAGAACGGTTTAACCTAGAAGAACGAAATTTGGTGAGCCAAGTGGTTTTGGTCTACTGATCATTACCTGAAGAATCATCACGATTGGGTGAAAAAATGTTTGTTGAGATTTCAGGCAACTCGTAGTTTTTTGAGGCTTGGCAACCCCTTTCCATCAAAGTGATTTTCGCCAGTGTCGGCTTAAGGCTACATCAACAGCAAACAAACCATAGAGATAGAACTTGAAACTGCTTTATTGTGTCAAGTTTCAAAGAGCTAGCACAAACCGTGTTTGATTTAGTGTTCCAAATACAGGTATCCCTATAGGAGAAAACAGAGTGAAACCTAAAAATGAAAATGGTTACTGCAAACGAACGGTTTAACCTAGAAGAACGAAATGTGGTGAGCCAAGTGGTTGTAGTGTACTGATCATTACCTGAAAGAATCATCAAGATATGGTGAAAAAATGTTTGTTGAGATTTCAGGAAACTCGTAGTTTTTTGGAAGCTTGGCAACCCCTTTCCATCAAAGTGATTTTCGCCAGTCTCTGCTTAGAACTACGTCAACAGCAAACAAACCATAGAGATAGAACTTGAAACTCCTTTATTGTGTCAAGTTTCAAAAAGCTAGCACAAACCGTGTTTGATTTAGAGTTCCAAATACATGTATCCCTATAGGAGAAAACAGAGTGAAACCTAAAAATGAAAACAGTTACTGCAAACGAACGGTTTAACCTAGAAGAACGAAATTTGGTGAGCCAAGTGGTTTTGGTGTACTGATCATTACCTGAAAGAATCATCAAGATTGGGTGAAAAAATGTTTGCTGAGATTTCATGCAACTCGTAGTTTTTTGGAAGCTTTGCAAACCCTTTCCATCCAAGTGATTTTCGCCAGTCTCTGCTTAGGGCTACATCAACAGCAAACAAACCATAGAGATAGAACTTGAAACTGCTTTATTGTATCAAGTTTCAAAGAGCTAGCACAAACCGTGTTTGATTTAGAGTTCCGAATACATGTATCCCTATAGGAGAAAACAGAGTGAAACCTAAAAATGAAAACGGTTACTGCAAATGAACGGTTTAACCTAGAAGAACGAAATTTGGTGAGCCAAGTGGTTTTGGTGTCCTGATCATTACCTGAAAGAATCATCAAGATTGGGTGAAAAAATGTTTGCTGAGATTTCAGGCAACTCGTAGTTTTTTGGAAGTTTGGCAACTGCTTTCCATCAAAGTGATTTTCGCCAGTCTCTGCTTATGGCTACATCAACAGCAAACAAACCATAGAGATAGAACTTGAAACTGCTTTATTGTGTCAAGTTTCAAAGAGCTAGATCAAACCGTTTTTGATTTAGTGTTCCAAATACATGTATCCCTATAGGAGAATACAGAGTGAAACCTAAAAATGAAAACGGTTACTGCAAACGAACGGTTTAACTTAGAAGAACGAAATTTGGTGAGCCAAGTAGTTTTGGTGTACTGATCATTGCCTGAAAGAATCATCAAGATTGGGTGAAAAATGTTTGCTGAGATTACAGGCAACTCGTAGTTTTTTGAATCTTGGCAACCCCTTTCCATCAAAGTGATTTTTGCCAGTCTCTGCTTAGGGCTACATCAACAGCAAACAAACCATAGAGATAGAACTTGAAACTGCTTTATTGTGTCAAGTTTCAAAGAGCTAGATCAAACCGTGTTTGATTTAGAGTTCCAAATACATGTATCCCTATAGGAGAATACAGAGTGAAACCTAAAAATGAAAACGGTTACTGCAAACGAACGGTTTAACCTAGAAGAACAAAATGTGGTGAGCCAAGTTGTTTTGGTGTACTGATCATTACCTGGAAGAATCATCAAGATTGGGTGAAAAAATGTTTGTTGAGATTTCAGGCAACTCGTAGTTTTTTGAGGCTTGGCAACCCCTTTCCATCAAAGTGATTTTCGTCAGTGTCTGCTTAAGGCTACATCAACAGCAAACAAACCATAGAGATAGAACTTGAAACTGCTTTATTGTGTCAAGTTTCAAAGAGCTAGCACAAACCGTGTTTGATTTAGTGTTCCAAATACAGGTATCCCTATAGGAGAAAACAGAGTGAAACCTAAAAATGAAAATGGTTACTGCAAACGAACGGTTTAACCTAGAAGAACGAAATGTGGTGAGCCAAGTGGTTGTAGTGTACTGATCATTACCTGATAGAATCATCAAGATTGGGTGAAAAAATGTTTGCTGAGATTTCAGGCAACTCCTAGTTTTTTGGAAGCTTGGCAACCCCTTTCCATCAAAGTGATTTTCGCCAGTCTCTGCTTAGGGCTACATAAACAGCAAACAAACCATAGAAATAAAACTTGAAACTGCTTTATTGTGTCACATTTCAATGAGCTAGTACGAACCGTGTTTGATTTAGAGTTCCAAATACATGTATCCCTATAGGAGAAAACAGAGTGAAACCTAAAAATGAAAACGGTTATTGCAAAAGAACGGTTTAACCTAGAAGAACGAAATTTGG
Organism: Ictidomys tridecemlineatus; assembly: GCF_052094955.1. Taxonomy (NCBI): domain Eukaryota; kingdom Metazoa; phylum Chordata; class Mammalia; order Rodentia; family Sciuridae; genus Ictidomys; species Ictidomys tridecemlineatus. The sequence goes on from NW_027524482.1 coordinate 29,400, forward strand.
TGAGCCAAGTGGTTTTGGTCTACTGATCATTACCTGAAGAATCATCACGATTGGGTGAAAAAATGTTTGTTGAGATTTCAGGCAACTCGTAGTTTTTTGAGGCTTGGCAACCCCTTTCCATCAAAGTGATTTTCGCCAGTGTCGGCTTAAGGCTACATCAACAGCAAACAAACCATAGAGATAGAACTTGAAACTGCTTTATTGTGTCAAGTTTCAAAGAGCTAGCACAAACCGTGTTTGATTTAGTGTTCCAAATACAGGTATCCCTATAGGAGAAAACAGAGTGAAACCTAAAAATGAAAATGGTTACTGCAAACGAACGGTTTAACCTAGAAGAACGAAATGTGGTGAGCCAAGTGGTTGTAGTGTACTGATCATTACCTGAAAGAATCATCAAGATATGGTGAAAAAATGTTTGTTGAGATTTCAGGAAACTCGTAGTTTTTTGGAAGCTTGGCAACCCCTTTCCATCAAAGTGATTTTCGCCAGTCTCTGCTTAGAACTACGTCAACAGCAAACAAACCATAGAGATAGAACTTGAAACTCCTTTATTGTGTCAAGTTTCAAAAAGCTAGCACAAACCGTGTTTGATTTAGAGTTCCAAATACATGTATCCCTATAGGAGAAAACAGAGTGAAACCTAAAAATGAAAACAGTTACTGCAAACGAACGGTTTAACCTAGAAGAACGAAATTTGGTGAGCCAAGTGGTTTTGGTGTACTGATCATTACCTGAAAGAATCATCAAGATTGGGTGAAAAAATGTTTGCTGAGATTTCAGGCAACTCGTAGTTTTTTGGAAGCTTGGCAACCCCTTTCCATCAAAGTGATTTTCGCCAGTCTCTGCTTAGGGCTACATCAACAGCAAACAAACCATAGAGATAGAACTTGAAACTGCTTTATTGTGTCAAGTATCAAAGAGCTAGCACAAACCGTGTTTGGTTTAGAGTTCCAAATACATGTATCCCTATAGGAGTAAACAGAGTGAAACCTAAAAATGAAAACGGTTACTGCAAATGAACGGTTTAACCTAGAAGAACGAAATTTGGTGAGCCAAGTGGTTTTGGTGTACTGATCATTACCTGAAAGAATCATCAAGATTGGGTGAAAAAATGTTTGCTGAGATTTCAGGTAACTCGTAGTTTTTTGGAAGCTTTGCAACCCCTTTCCATCCAAGTGATTTTCGCCAGTGTCTGCGTAGGGCTACATCAACAGCAAACAAACCATAGAGATAGAACTTGAAACTGCTTTATTGTATCAAGTTTCAAAGAGATAGCACAAACCGTGTTTGATTTAGAGTTCCGAATACACGTATCCCTATAGGAGAAAACAGAGTGAAACCTAAAAATGAAAACGGTTACTGCAAATGAACGGTTTAACCTAGAATAACGAAATTGGTGAGCCAAGTGGTTTTGGTGTACTGATCATTACCTGAAAGAATCATCAAGATATGGTGAAAAAATGTTTGCTGAGATTTCAGGCAACTCCTAGTTTTTTGGAAGCATGGCAACCGCTTTCCATCAAAGTTATTTTCGCCAGTCTCTGCTTAGGGCTACATCAACAGCAAACAAACCATAGAGATAGAACTTGAAACTGCTTTATTGTGTCAAGTTTCAAAGAGCTAGCACAAACCGTGTTTGATTTAGAGTTCCAAATACATGTATCCCTATAGGAGAAAACAGAGTGAAATCTAAAAATTTAAACGGTTACTGCAAACGAACGGTTTAACCTAGAAGAACGAAATTTGGTTAGCAAAGTGGTTTTGCTGTACTGATCATTACCTGATAGAATCATCAAGATTGGGTGAAAAAATGTTTGCTGAGATTTCAGGGAACTCGTAGTTTTTTGGAAGCTTGGCAACCCCTTTCCATCAAAGTGATTTTCGCCAGTCTCTGCTTAGGGCTACATCAACAGCAAACAAACCGTAGAAATAAAACTTGAAACTGCTTTATTGTGTCAAATTTCAATGAGCTAGTACGAACCGTGTTTGATTTAGAGTTCCAAATACATGTATCCCTATAGGAGAAAACAGAGTGAAACCTAAAAATGAAAACGGTTACTGCAAACGAACGGTTTAACCTAGAAGAACGAAATTTGGTGAGCCAAGTGGTTTTGGTCTACTGATCATTACCTGAAAGAATCATCACGATTGGGTGAAAAAATGTTTGTTGAGATTTCAGGCAACTCGTAGTTTTTTGAGGCTTGGCAACCCCTTTCCATCAAAGTGATTTTCGCCAGTGTCTGCTTAAGGCTACATCATAAGCAAACAAACCATAGAGATAGAA
>NW_027524483.1:0-31669 GCF_052094955.1 Ictidomys tridecemlineatus
AAAGGGCCTGCCAAGCTTCCAAAAAACTACGAGTTGCCTGAAATCTCAGCACACACTTTTTCACCCAATCTTGATGAAACTTTCAGGTAATGATCAGTACACCAATCCCACTTGGCTCGCCAAATTTCGTTCTTCTAGGTAAAACCGTTCGTTGGCAGGAACCGGTTTCATTTTGAGGTTTCACTCTGTTTTCTCCTATAGGGATACATGTATTTGGAACTCTAAATCAAACACGGTTTGTGCTAGCTCTTTGAAACTTGACACAATAAAGCCGTTTCAAGTTCTATCTCTATGGTTTGTTTGCTGTTGATGTAGCCCTAAGCAGAGACTGGGGAGAATCACTTCAATGGAAAGGGCCTGCCAAGCTTCCAAAAAACTACGAGTTGCCTGAAATCTCAGCACACACTTTTTCACCCAATCTTGATGAAACTTTCAGGTAATGATCAGTACACCAATCCCACTTGGCTCGCCAAATTTCGTTATTCTAGGTTAAACCGTTCGTTGGCAGTAACCGGTTTCATTTTGAGGTTTCACTCTGTTTTCTCCTATAGGGATACATGTATTTGGAACTCTAAATCAAACACGGTTTGTGCTAGCTTTTTGAAACTTGACACAATAAAGCAGTTTCAAGTTCTATCTCTATGGTTTGTTTGCTGTTGATGTAGCCCAAAGCAGAGACTGGCGAGAATCATTTCATGGAAAGGGCCTGCCAAGCTTCCAAAAAACTACGAATTGCCAGAAATCTCAGCACACACTTTTTCACCCAATCTTCATGAAACTTTCAGGTAATGATCAGTACACCAATCCAATTTGGCTCGCCAAATTTCGTTCTTCTAAGTTAAACCGTTCGTTGGCAGTAACCTGTTTCATTTTGAGGTTTCCCTCTGTTTTCTCCTATTGGGATACAATTATTTTGAACTCTAAATCAAACACGGTTTGTGCTAGCTCTTTGAAACTTGACACAATAAAGCAGTTTCAAGTTCTATCTCTACGGTTTGTTTGCTGTTGATGTAGCCCTAAGCAGAGACTGGCGAGAATCACTTCCATGGAAAGGGCCTGCCAAGCTTCCAAAAAACTACGAGTTGCCAGAAATCTCAGCACACACTTTTTCACCCAATCTTGATGAAACTTTCAGGTAATGATCAGTACACCAATCCCACTTGGCTCGCCAAATTTGGTTCTTCTATGTTAAACCGTTCGTTGGCAGTAACCGGTTTCATTTTGAGGTTTCACTCTGTTTTCTCCTATACGGATACATGTATTTGGAATTCTAAATCAAACCCGGTTTGTGCTACCTCTTTGAAACTTGACACAATAAAGCAGTTTCAAGTTCTATCTCTATGGTTTGTTTGCTGTTGATGTAGCCCTAAGCAGAGACTGGCGAGAATCACTTTCATGGAAAGGGCCTGCCAAGCTTCCAAAAAACTACGAGTTGCCTGAAATCTCAGCAAACACTTTTTCACCCAATCTTGATGAAACTTTCAGGTAATGATCAGTACACCAATCCCACTTGACTCGCCAAATTTCGTTCTTCTAGGTTAAACCGTTCGTTGGCAGTAACCGGTTTCATTTTGAGGTTTCACTCTGTTTTCTCCTATAGGGATACATGTATTTGGAACTCTAAATCAAACACGGTTTGTGCTAGCTCTTTGAAACTTGACACAATAAAGCAGTTTCAAGTTCTATCTCTATGGTTTGTTTGCTGTTGATGTAGCCCTAAGCAGAGACTGGCGAGAATCACTTTCATGGAAAGGGCCTGCCAAGCTTCCAAAAAACTACGAGTTGCCTGAAATCTCAGCACACACTTTTTCACCCAATCTTGATGAAACTTTCAGGTAATGATCAGTACACCAATCCCACTTGGCTCGCCAAATTTCGTTCTTCTAGGTTAAACCGTTCGTTGGCAGTAACCGGTTTCATTTTGAGGTTTCACACTGTTTTCTCCTATAGGGATACATGTATTTGGAACTCTAAATCAAACACGCTTTGTGCTAGCTCTTTGAAACTTGACACAATAAAGCAGTTTCAAGTTCTATCTCTATGGTTTGTTTGCTGTTGATGTAGCCCTAAGCAGAGACTGGCGAGAATCACTTTCATGGAAAGGGCCTGCCAAGCTTCCAAAAAACTACGAGTTGCCTGAAATCTCAGCACACACTTTTTCAACCAATCTTGATGAAACTTTCAGGTAATGATCAGTACACCAATCCCACTTGGCTCGCCAAATTTCGTTCTTCTAGGTAAAACCGTTCGTTGGCAGGAACCGGTTTCATTTTGAGGTTTCACTCTGTTTTCTCCTATAGGGATACATGTATTTGGAACTCTAAATCAAACACGGTTTGTGCTAGCTCTTTGAAACTTGACACAATAAAGCAGTTTCAAGTTCTATCTCTATGGTTTGTTTGCTGTTGATGTAGCCCTAAGCAGAGACTTGCGAGAATCAATTTCATGGAAAGGGCCTGCCAAGCTTCCAAAAAACTACGAGTTGCCTGAAATCTCAGCACACACTTTTTCACCCAATCTTGATGAAACTTTCAGGTCATGATCAGTACACCAATCCCACTTGGCTCGCCAAATTTCGTTCTTCTAGGTTAAAACGTTCCTTGGCAGTAACCGGTTTCATTTTGAGGTTTCACTCTGTTTTCTCCTATAGGGATACATGTATTTGGAACTCTAAATCAAACACGGTTTGTGCTAGCTCTTTGAAACTTGACACAATAAAGCAGTTTCAAGTTCTATCTCTATGGTTTGTTTGCTGTTGATGTAGCCCTCAACAGAGACTGGCGAGAATCACTTTCATGGAAAGGGCCTGCCAAGCTTCCAAAAAACTACGAGTTGCCCGAAATCTCAGCACACCCTTTTTCACCCAATCTTGATGAAACTTTCAGGAAATGATCAGTACAACAATCCCACTTGGCTCGCCAAATTTCGTTCTTCTAGGTTAAACCGTTCGTTGGCAGTAACCGGTTTCATTTTGAGGTTTCACTCTGTTTTCTCCTATAGGGATACATGTATTTGGAACTCTAAATCAAACACGGTTTGTGCTAGCTCTTTGAAACTTGACACAATAAAGCACTTTCAAGTTCTATATCTATGGTTTGTTTGCTGTTGATGTAGCCCTAAGCAGAGACTGGCGAGAATCACTTTCATGGAAAGGGCCTGCCAAGCTTCCAAAAAACTACGAGTTGCCTGAAATCTCAGCACACACTTTTTCACCCAATCTTGATGAAACTTTCAGGTAATGATCAGTACACCAATCCCACTTGGCTCGCCAAATTTCGTTCTTCTAGGTTAAACCGTTCGTTGGCTGTAACCGGTTTCATTTTGAGGTTTCACACTGTTTTCTCCTATAGGGATACATGTATTTGGAACTCTAAATCAAACACGGTTTGTGCTAGCTCTTTGAAACTTGACACAATAAAGCAGTTTCAAGTTCTCTCTCTATGGTTTGTTTGCTGTTGATGTAGCCCTAAGCAGAGACTGGCGAGAATCACTTTCATGGAAAGGGCCTGCCAAGCTTCCAAAATATTACGAGTTGCCTGAAATCTCAGCAAACACTTTTTCACCCAATCTTGATGAAACTTTCAGGTAATGATCAGTACACCAATCCCAGGTGGCTCGCCAAATTTCGTTCTTCTAGGTTAAACCGTTCGTTGGCAGTAACCGGTTTCATTTTGAGGTTTCACTCTGTTTTCTCCTATAGGGATACATGTATTTGGAACTCTCAATCAAACACGGTTTGTGCTAGCTCTTTGAAACTTGACACAATAAAGCAGTTCAAGATCTATCTCTATGGTTTGTTTGCTGTTGATGTAGCCCTAAGCAGAGACTGGCGAGAATCACTTTCATGGGAAGGGCCTTCCAAGCTTCCAAAAAAATTCGAGTTGCCTAAAATCTCAGCACACCCTTTTTCACCCAATCTTGATGAAACTTTCAGGAAATGATCAGTACAACAATCCCACTTGGCTCGCCAAATTTCGTTCTTCTAGGTTAAACCGTTCGTTGGCAGTAACCGGTTTCATTTTGAGGTTTCACTGTTTTCTCCTATAGGGATACATGTATTTGGAACTCTAAATCAAACACGGTTTGTGCTAGCTCTTTGAAACTTGACACAATAAAGCAGTTTCAAGTTCTATCTCTATGGTTTGTTTGCTGTTGATGTAGCCCTAAGCAGAGACTGGCGAGAATCACTTTCATGGAAAGGGCCTGCCAAGCTTCCAAAAAACTACGAGTTGCCTGAAATCTCAGCACACACTTTTTCACCCAATCTTGATGAAACTTTCAGGTAATGATCAGTACACCAATCCCACTTGGCTCGCCAAATTTCGTTCTTCTAGGTTAAACCGTTCGTTGGCAGTAACCGGTTTCATTTTGAGGTTTCACACTGTTTTCTCCTAAAGGGATACATGTATTTGGAACTCTAAATCAAACACGGTTTGTGCTAGCTCTTTGAAACTTGACACAATAAAGCAGTTTCAAGTTCTATCTCTATGGTTTGTTTGCTGTTGATGTAGCCCTAAACAGAGACTGGCGAGAATCACTTTCATGGAAAGGGCTGCCAAGCTTCCAAAAAACTACGAGTTTCCTGATATCTCAGCACACCCTTTTTCACCCAATCTTGATGAAACTTTCAGGTAATGATCAGTACACCAATCCCACTTGGCTTGCCAAATTTCGTTCTTCTAGGTTAAACCGTTCGTTGGCAGTAACCGGTTTCATTTTGAGGTTTCACTCTGTTTTCTCCTATAGGGATACATGTATTTGGAACTCTAAATCAAACACGGTTTGTGCTAGCTCTTTGAAACTTGACACAATAAAGCAGTTTCAAGTTCTATCTCTATGGTTTGTTTGCTGTTGATGTAGCCCTAAGCAGAGACTGGCGAGAATCACTTTAATGGAAAGGACCTGCGAAGCTTCCAAAAAACTACGAGTTGCCCGAAATCTCAGCACACACTTTTTCACCCAAATTTGATGAAACTTTCAGGTAATGATCAGTACACCAATCCCACTTGGCTCGCCAAATTTCGTTCTTCTAGGTTAAACCGTTCGTTGGCAGTAACCGGTTTCATTTTGAGGTTTCACTCTGTTTTCTCCTATAGGGATACATGTATTTGGAACTCTAAATCAAACACGGTTTGTGCTAGCTCTTTGAAACTTGACACAATAAAGCAGTTTCAAGTTCTATCTCTATGGTTTGTTTGCTGTTGATGTAGCCCTAAGTAGAGACTGGCGAGAATCACTTTTATGGAAAGGACCTGCGAAGCTTCCAAAAAACTACGAGTTGCCCGAAATCTCAGCACACACTTTTTCACCCAAATTTGATGAAACTTTCAGGTAATGATCAGTACACCAATCCCACTTGGCTCGCCAAATTTCGTTCTTCTAGGTTAAACCGTTCGTTGGCAGTAACCGGTTTCATTTTGAGGTTTCACTCTGTTTTCTCCTATAGGGATACATGTATTTGGAAATCTAAATCAAACACGGTTTGTGCTAGCTCTTTGAAACTTGACACAATAAAGCACTTTCAAGTTCTATCTCTATGGTTTGTTTGCTGTTGATGTAGCCCTAAGCAGAGACTGGCGAGAATCACTTTCATGGAAAGGGCCTGCCAAGCTTCCAAAAAACTACGAGTTGCCTGAAATCTCAGCACACACTTTTTCACCCAATCTTGATGAAACTTTCAGGTAATGATCAGTACACCAATCCCACTTGGCTCGCCAAATTTCATTCTTCTAGGTTAAACCGTTCGTTGGCAGTAACCGGTTTCATTTTGAGGTTTCACTCTGTTTTCTCCTATTGGGATACATGTATTTTGAACTCTAAATAAAACACGGTTTGTGCTAGCTCTTTGAAACTTGACACAATAAAGCAGTTCAAGTTCTATCTCTATGGTTTGTTTGCTGTTGATGTAGCCCTAAGCAGAGACTGGCGAGAATCACTTTCATGGAAAGGGACTGCCAAGCTTCCAAAAAACTACGAGTTGCCCGAAATCTCAGCACACACTTTTTCACCCAATCTTGATGAAACTTTCAGGTAATGATCAGTACACCAATCCCACTTGGCTCGCCAAATTTCGTTCTTCTAGGTTAAACCGTTCGTTGGCAGTAACCGGTTTCATTTTGAGGTTTCACTCTGTTTTCTCCTATAGGGATACATGTATTTGGAACTCTAAATCAAACACGGTTTGTGCTAGCTCTTTGAAACTTGACACAATAAAGCAGTTTCAAGTTCTATCTCTATGGTTTGCTTGCTGTTGATGTAGCCCTAAGCAGAGACTGGCGAGAATCAATTTCATGGAAAGGGCCTGCCAAGCTTCCAAAAAACTACGAGTTGCCTGAAATCTCAGCACACACTTTTACACCCAATCTTGATGAAACTTTCAGGTAATGATCAGTACACCAATCCCACTTGGCTCGCCAAATTTCGTTCTTCTAGGTTAAACCATTCGTTGGCAGTAACCGGTTTCATTTTGAGGTTTCACTCTGTTTTCTCCTATAGGGATACATGTATTTGGAACTCTAAATCAAACAGGGTTTGTGCTAGCTCTTTGAAACTTGACACAATAAAGCCGTTTCAAGTTCTATCTCTATGGTTTGTTTGCTGTTGATGTAGCCCTAAGCAGAGACTGGGGAGAATCACTTCAATGGAAAGGGCCTGCCAAGCTTCCAAAAAACTACGAGTTGCCTGAAATCTCAGCACACACTTTTTCACCCAATCTTGATGAAACTTTCAGGTAATGATCAGTACACCAATCCCACTTGGCTCGCCAAATTTCGTTATTCTAGGTTAAACCGTTCGTTGGCAGTAACCGGTTTCATTTTGAGGTTTCACTCTGTTTTCTCCTATAGGGATACATGTATTTGGAACTCTAAATCAAACACGGTTTGTGCTAGCTTTTTGAAACTTGACACAATAAAGCAGTTTCAAGTTCTATCTCTATGGTTTGTTTGCTGTTGATGTAGCCCAAAGCAGAGACTGGCGAGAATCATTTCATGGAAAGGGCCTGCCAAGCTTCCAAAAAACTACGAATTGCCAGAAATCTCAGCACACACTTTTTCACCCAATCTTCATGAAACTTTCAGGTAATGATCAGTACACCAATCCAATTTGGCTCGCCAAATTTCGTTCTTCTAAGTTAAACCGTTCGTTGGCAGTAACCTGTTTCATTTTGAGGTTTCCCTCTGTTTTCTCCTATTGGGATACAATTATTTTGAACTCTAAATCAAACACGGTTTGTGCTAGCTCTTTGAAACTTGACACAATAAAGCAGTTTCAAGTTCTATCTCTACGGTTTGTTTGCTGTTGATGTAGCCCTAAGCAGAGACTGGCGAGAATCACTTCCATGGAAAGGGCCTGCCAAGCTTCCAAAAAACTACGAGTTGCCAGAAATCTCAGCACACACTTTTTCACCCAATCTTGATGAAACTTTCAGGTAATGATCAGTACACCAATCCCACTTGGCTCGCCAAATTTCGTTCTTCTATGTTAAACCGTTCGTTGGCAGTAACCGGTTTCATTTTGAGGTTTCACTCTGTTTTCTCCTATACGGATACATGTATTTGGAATTCTAAATCAAACCCGGTTTGTGCTACCTCTTTGAAACTTGACACAATAAAGCAGTTTCAAGTTCTATCTCTATGGTTTGTTTGCTGTTGATGTAGCCCTAAGCAGAGACTGGCGAGAATCACTTTCATGGAAAGGGCCTGCCAAGCTTCCAAAAAACTACGAGTTGCCTGAAATCTCAGCAAACACTTTTTCACCCAATCTTGATGAAACTTTCAGGTAATGATCAGTACACCAATCCCACTTGGCTCGCCAAATTTCGTTTTTCTAGGTTAAACCGTTCGTTGGCAGTAACCGGTTTCATTTTGAGGTTTCACTCTGTTTTCTCCTATAGGGATACATGTATTTGGAACTCTAAATCAAACACGGTTTGTGCTAGCTCTTTGAAACTTGACACAATAAAGCAGTTTCATGTTCTATCTCTATGGTTTGTTTGCTGTTGATGTAGCCCTAAGCAGAGACTGGCGAGAATCACTTTCATGGAAAGGGCCTGCCAACCTTCCAAAAAACTACGAGTTGCCTGAAATCTCAGCACACACTTTTTCACCCAATCTTGATGAAACTTTCAGGTAATGATCAGTACACCAATCCCACTTGGCTCGCCAAATTTCGTTCTTCTAGGTTAAACCATTCGTTGGCAGTAACCGGTTTCATTTTGAGGTTTCACTCTGTTTTCTCCTATAGGGATACATGTATTTGGAACTCTAAATCAAACACGGTTTGTGCTAGCTCTTTGAAACTTGACACAATAAAGCAGTTTCAAGTTCTATCTCTATGATTTGTTTGCTGTTGATGTAGCCCTAAGCAGAGACTGGCGAGAATCACTTTCATGGAAAGGGCCTGCCAAGCTTCCAGAAAACTATGAGTTGCCTGAAATCTCAGCACACACTTTTTCACCCAATCTTGATGAAACTTTCAGGTAATGATCAGTACACCAATCCCACTTGGCTCGCCAAATTTCGTTCTTCTAGGTTAAACCGTTCGTTGGCAGTCACCGGTTTCATTTTGAGGTTTCACTCTGTTTTCTCCTATAGGGATACAGGTATTTGGAACTCTAAATCAAACACGGTTTGTGCTAGCTCTTTGAAACTTGACACAATAAAGCAGTTTCAAGTTCTATCTCTATGGTTTGTTTGCTGTTGATGTAGCCCTAAGCAGAGACTGGCGAGAATCACTTTCATGGAAAGGGCTGGCCAAGCTTCCAAAAAACTACGAGTTTCCTGAAATTTCAGCACACCCTTTTTCACCCAATCTTGATGAAACTTTCAGGTAATGATCAGTACACCAATCCCACTTGGCTCGCCAAATTTCGTTCTTCTAGGTTAAACCGTTCATTGGCAGTAACCGGTTTGATTTTGAGGTTTCACTCTGTTTTCTCCTATAGGGATACATGTATTTGGAACTCTAAATCAAAAACCGGTTTGTGCTAGCTCTTTGAAACTTGATACAATAAAGCAGTTTCAAGTTCTATCTCTATGGTTTGTTTGCTGTTGATGTAGCCCTAAGCAGAGACTGGGGAGAATCACTTTCATTAAAAGGGCCTGCCAGGCTTCCAAAAAACTACAAGTTGCCTGAAATCTCAGCACACCCTTTTTCACCCAATCTTGATGAAACTTTCAGGTAATGATCTGTACACCAATCCCACTTGGCTCGCCAAATTTCGTTCTTCTAGGTTAAACCGTTCGTTGGCAGTAACCGGTTTCATTTTGAGGTTTCACTCTGTTTTCTCCTATAGGGATACATGTATTTGGAACTCTAAATCAAACACGGTTTGTGCTACCTCTTTGAAACTTGACACAATAAAGCAGTTTCAAGTTCTCTCTCTATGGTTTGTTTGCTGTTGATGTAGCCCTAAGCAGAGACTGGCGAGAATCACTTTCATGGAAAGGGCCTGCCAAGCTTCCAAAAAACTACGAGTTGCCTGAAATCCCAGCACACACTTTTTCACCCAATCTTGATGAAACTTTCTGGTAATGATCAGTACACCAATCCCACTTGGCTCGCGAAATTTCGTTCTTCTAGGTTAAACCGTTCGTTGGCAGTAACCGGTTTCATTTTGAGGTTTCACCGTGTTTTCTCCTATAGGGATACATGTATTTGGAACTCTAAATCAAACACGGTTTGTGCTAGCTCTTTGAAACTTGACACAATAAAGCAGTTTCAAGTTCTATCTCTATGGTTTGTTTGCTGTTGATGTAGCCCTAAGCAGAGACTGGCGAGAATCACTTTCATGGAAAGGGCCTGCCAAGCTTCCAAAAAACTACGAGTTGCCTGAAATCTCAGCAAACACTTTTTCACCCAATCTTGATGAAACTTTCAGGTAATGATCAGTACACAAATCCCACTTGGCTCGCCAAATTTCGTTCTTCTAGGTTAAACTGTTCGTTGGCAGTAACCGGTTTCATTTTGAGGTTTCACTCTGTTTTCTCCTATAGGGATACATGTATTTGGAACTCTAAATCAAACACGGTTTGTGCTAGCTCTTTGAAACTTGACACAATAAAGCAGTTTCATGTTCTATCTCTATGGTTTGTTTGCTGTTGATGTAGCCCTAAGCAGAGACTGGCGAGAATCACTTTCATGGAAAGGGCCTGCCAAGCTTCCAAAAAATTACGAGTTGCCTGAAATCTCAGAAAACACTTTTTCACCCAATCTTGATGAAACTTTCAGGTAATGATCAGTACACCAATCCCACTTGGCTCGCCAAATTTCGTTCTTCTAGGTTAAACCGTTCGTTGGCAGTAACCGGTTTCATTTTGAGGTTTCACTCTGTTTTCTCCTATAGGGATACATGTATTTGGAACTCTAAATCAAACACGGTTTGTGCTAGCTCTTTGATACTTGACACAATAAAGCAGTTTCAAGTTCTATCTCTATGGTTTGTTTGCTGTTGATGTAGCCCTAAGCAGAGACTGGCGAGAATCACTTCCATGGAAAGGGCCTGCCAAGCTTCCAAAAAACTACGAGTTGCCAGAAATCTCAGCACACACTTTTTCACCCAATCTTGATGAAACTTTCAGGTAATGATCAGTACACCAATCCCACTTGGCTCGCCAAATTTCGTTCTTCTAGGTTAAACCGTTCGTTGGCAGTAACCGGTTTCATTTTGAGGTTTCACTCTTTTTTCTCCTATAGGGATACATGTATTTGGAACTCTAAATCAAACACGGTTTGTGCTAGCTCTTTGAAACCAGACACAATAAAGCAGTTTCAAGTTCTATCTCTATGGTTTGTTTGCTGTTGATGTAGCCCTAAGCAGAGACTGGCGAGAATCACTTTCATGGAAAGGGCCTGCCAAGCTTCCAAAAAACTACGAGTTGCCTGAAATCTCAGCACACCCTTTTTCACCCAATCTTGATGAAACTTTCAGGTAATGATCAGTACACCAATCCCACTTGGCTCGCCAAATTTCGTTCTTCTAGGTTAAACCGTTCGTTGGCAGTAGCCGGTTTCATTTTGAGGTTTCACTCTGTTTTCTCCTATAGGGATACATGTATTTGGAACTCTAAATCAAACACGGTTTGTGCTAGCTCTTTGAAACTTGACACAATAAAGCAGTTTCAAGTTCTATCTCTATGGTTTGTTTTCTGTTGATGTAGCCCTAAGCAGAGACTGGCGAGAATCACTTTCATGGAAAGGGCCTGCCAAGCTTCCAAAAAACTACGAGTTGACTGAAATCTCAGCACACCCTTTTTCACCCAATCTTGATGAAACTTTCAGGTAATGATCAGTACACCAATCCCACTTGGCTCGCCAAATTTCGTTATTCTAGGTTAAACCGTTCGTTGGCAGTAACCGGTTTCATTTTGAGGTTTCACTCTGTTTTCTCCTATAGGGATACAGGTATTTGGAACTCTAAATCAAACACGGTTTGTGCTAGCTCTTTGAAACTTGACACAATAAAGCAGTTTCAAGTTCTATCTCTATGGTTTGTTTGCTGTTGATGTAGCCCTAAGCAGAGACTGGCGAGAATCACTTTCATGGAAAGGGCTGGCCAAGCTTCCAAAAAACTACGAGTTGCCTGAAATCTCAGCACACCCTTTTTCACCCAATCTTGATGAAACTTTCAGGTAATGATCAGTGCACCAATCCCACTTGGCTCGCCAAATTTCGTTCTTCTAGGTTAAACCGTTCGTTGGCAGTAACCGGTTTGATTTTGAGGTTTCACTCTGTTTTCTCCTATAGGGATACATGTATTTGGAACTCTAAATCAAAAACCAGTTTGTGCTAGCTCTTTGAAACTTGACACAATAAAGCAGTTTCAAGTTCTATCTCTATGGTTTGTTTGCTGTTGATGTAGCCCTAAGCAGAGACTGGCGAGAATCACTTTCATGGAAAGGGCCTGCCAAGCTTCCAAAAAACTACGAGTTGCCTGAAATCTCAGCACACCCTTTTTCACCCAATCTTGTTGAAACTTTCAGGTAATGATCAGTACACCAATCCCACTTGGCTCGCCAAATTTCGTTCTTCTAGTTTAAACCGTTCGTTGGCAGTAACCGGTTTCATTTTGAGGTTTCACTCTGTTTTCTCCTATAGGGAAACATGTATTTGGAACTCTAAATCAAACACGATTTGTGCTAGCTCTTTGAAACTTGACACAATAAAGCAGTATCAAGTTCTATCTCTATGGTTTGTTTGCTGTTGATGTAGCCCTAAGCAGAGACTGGCGAGAATCACTTTCATGGAAAGGGCCTGCCAAGCTTCCAAAAAACTACGAGTTGCCTGAAATCTCAGCACACCCTTTTTCACCCAATCTTGATGAAACTTTCTGGTAATGATCAGTACACCAATCCCACTTGGCTCGCCAAATTTCGTTCTTTTAGGTTAAACCGTTCGTTGGCAGTAACCGGTTTCATTTTGAGATTTCGCTCTGTTTTCTCCTATAGGGATACATGTATTTGAAACTCTAAATCAAACACGGTTTGTGCTAGCTCTTTGAAACTTGACACAATAAAGCAGTTTCAAGTTCTATCTCTATGGTTTGTTTGCTGTTGATGTAGCCCTAAGCAGAGACTGGCGAGAATCACTTTCATGGAAAGGGCCTGCCAAGCTTCCAAAAAACTACTAGTTGCCTGAAATCTCAGCACACACTTTTTCACCCAATCTTGATGAAACTTTCAGGTAATGATCAGTACACCATTCACACTTGGCTCGCCAAATTTCGTTCTTCTAGGTTAAACCATTCCTTGGCAGTAACTGGTTTCATTTTGAGGTTTCACTCTATTTTCTTCTATAGGGATACATGTATTTGGAACTCTAAATAAAACACGGTTTGTGCTAGCTCTTTGAAACTTGACACAATAAAGCAGTTTCAAGTTCTATCTCTATGGTTTGTTTGCTGTTGATGTAGCCCTAAGCAGAGACTGGCGAGAATCACTTTCATGGAAAGGGCCTGCCAAGCTTCCAAAAAACTACCAGTTGTCTGAAATCTCAGCACACACTTTTTCACCCAATATTGATGAAACTTTCAGGTAATGATCAGTACACCAATCCCACTTGGCTCGTCAAATTTCATTCTTCTAGGTTATACCGTTCGTTGGCAGTAACCGGTTTCATTTTGAGGTTTCACTCTGTTTTCTCCTATAGGGATACATGTATTTGGAACTCTAAATCAAACACGGTTTGTGCTAGCTCTTTGAAACTTGACACAATAAAGCAGTTTCAAGTTCTATCTCTACGGTTTGTTTTCTGTTGATGTAGCCCTAAGCAGAGACTGGCGAGAATCACTTCCATGGAAAGGGCCTGCCAAGCTTCCAAAAAACTACGAGTTGCCTGAAATCTCAGCACACCCTTTTTCACCCAATCTTGATGAAACTTTCAGGTAATGATCAGTACACATATCCCACTTGGCTCGCCAAATTTCGTTCTTCTAGGTTAAACCGTTCGTTGGCAATAACCGGTTTCATTTTGAGGTTTCACTCTGTTTTCTCCTATAGGGATACATGTATTTGGAACTCTAAATCAAACACGGTTTGTGCTAGCTCTTTGAAACTTGACACAATAAAGCAGTTTCAAGTTCTATCTCTATGGTTTGTTTGCTGTTGATGTAGCCCTAAGCAGAGACTGCGAGAATCACTTTCATCCAAAGGGCCTGCCAAGCTTCCAAAAAACTACAGGTTGCCTGAAATCTCAGCAAACACTTTTTCACCCAAACTTGATGAAACTTTCAGGTAATGATCAGTACACCAATCCCACTTGGCTTGCCAAATTTCGTTCTTCTATGTTAAACCGTTCCTTGGAAGTAAACGGTTTCATTTTGAGGTTTCACTCTGTTTTCTCCTATAGGGATACATGTAATTAAAACTCTAAATCAAACACGGTTTGTGCTAGCTCTTTGAAACTTGACAAAATAAAGCAGTTTCAAGTTCTATCTCTATGGTTTGTTTGCTGTTGATGTAGCCCTAAGCAGAGACTGGCGAGAATCACTTTCATGGAAAGGGCCTGCCAAGCTTCCAGAAAACTACGAGTTGCCTGAAATCTCAGCACACCCTTTT
The DNA here is from genome assembly GCF_052094955.1 of Ictidomys tridecemlineatus. Lineage (NCBI taxonomy): Eukaryota > Metazoa > Chordata > Mammalia > Rodentia > Sciuridae > Ictidomys > Ictidomys tridecemlineatus. Next base: position 14,055 of record NW_027524483.1, read on the forward strand.
TCACCCAATCTTGATGAAACTTTCTGGTAATGATCAGTACACCAATCACACTTGGCTCGCCAAATTTCGTTCTTTTAGGTTAAACCATTCATTGGCAGTAACCGGTTTCATTTTGAGATTTCGCTCTGTTTTCTCCTATAGGGATACATGTATTTGAAACTCTAAAACAAACACGGTTTGTGCTAGCTCTTTGAAACTTGACACAAGAAAAGCAGTTTCAAGTTCTATCTCTATGGTTTGTTTGCTGTTGATGTAGCCCTAAGTAGAGACTGGCGAGAATCACTTTCATGGAAAGGGCCTGCCAAGCTTCCAAAAAACTACTAGTTGCCTGAAATCTCAGCACACTCTTTTTCACCCAATCTTGATGAAACTTTCAGGTAATGATCAGTACACCATTCACACTTGGGTCGCCAAATTTCGTTCTTCTAGGTTAAACCGTTCCTTGGCAGTAACTGGTTTCATTTTGAGGTTTCACTCTATTTTCTCCTATAGGGATACATGTATTTGGAACTCTAAATCAAACACGGTGTGTGCTAGCTCTTTGAAACTTGACACAATAAAGCAGTTTCAAGTTCTATCTCTATGGTTTGTTTGCTGTTGATGTAGCCCTAAGCAGAGACTGGCGAGAATCACTTTAATGGAAAGGGCCTGCCAAGCTTCCAAAAAACTACCAGTTGTCTGAAATCTCAGCACACACTTTTTCACCCAATATTGATGAAACTTTCAGGTAATGATCAGAACACCAATCCCACTTGGCTCGTCAAATTTCATTCTTCTAGGTTATACCGTTCGTTGGCAGTAACCGGTTTCATTTTGAGGTTTCACTCTGTTTTCTCCTATAGGGATACATGTATTTGGAACTCTAAATCAAACACGGTTTGTGCTAGCTCTTTGAAACTTGACACAATAAAGCAGTTTCAAGTTCTTTCTCTACTGTTTGTTTTCTGTTGATGTAGCCCTAAGCAGAGACTGGCGAGAATCACTTCCATGGAAAGGGCCTGCCAAGCTTCCAAAAAACTACGAGTTGCCTGAAATCTCAGCACACCCTTTTTCACCCAATCTTGATGAAACTTTCAGGTAATGATCAGTACACCTATCCCACTTGGCTCGCCAAATTTCGTTCTTCTAGGTTAAACCGTTCGTTGGCAATAACCGGTTTCATTTTGAGGTTTCACTCTGTTTTCTCCTATAGGGATACATGTATTTGGAACTCTAAATCAAACACGGTTTGTGCTAGCTCTTTGAAACTTGACACAATAAAGCAGTTTCAAGTTCTATCTCTATGGTTTGTTTGCTGTTGATGTAGCCCTAAGCAGAGACTGCGAGAATCACTTTCATCCAAAGGGCCTGCCAAGCTTCCAAAAAACTACAGGTTGCCTGAAATCTCAGCAAACACTTTTTCACCCAAACTTGATGAAACTTTCAGGTAACGATCAGTACACCAATCCCACTTGGCTTGCCAAATTTCGTTCTTCTACGTTAAACCGTTCCTTGGAAGTAAACGGTTTCATTTTGAGGTTTCACTCTGTTTTCTCCTATAGGGATACATGTATTTAAAACTCTAAATCAAACACGGTTTGTGCTAGCTCTTTGAAACTTGACAAAATAAAGCAGTTTCAAGTTCTATCTCTATGATTTGTTTGCTGTTGATGTAGCCCTAAGCAGAGACTGGCGAGAATCACTTTCATGGAAAGGGCCTGCCAAGCTTCCAGAAAACTACGAGTTGCCTGAAATCTCAGCACACCCTTTTTCACCCAATCTTGATGAAACTTTCTGGTAATGATAAGTACACCAATCCCACTTGGCTCGCCAAATTTCGTTCTTTTAGGTTAAACCATTCATTGGCAGTAACCGGTTTCATTTTGAGATTTCGCTCTGTTTTCTCCTATAGGGATACATGTATTTGAAACTCTAAATCAAACACGGTTTGTGCTAGCTCTTTGAAACTTGACACAATAAAGCAGTTTCAAGTTCTATCTCTATGGTTTGTTTGCTGTTGATGTAGCCCTAAGCAGAGACTGCGAGAATCACTTTCATCCAAAGGGCCTACCAAGCTTCCAAAAAACTACAGGTTGCCTGAAATCTCAGCAAACACTTTTTCACCCAATCTTGATGAAACTTTCAGGTAATGATCAGTACACCAATCTCACTTGGCTTGCCAAATTTCGTTCTTCTACGTTAAACCGTTCCTTGGCAGTAAACGGTTTCATTTTGAGGTTTCACTCTGTTTTCTCCTATAGGGATACATGTATTTAAAAACTCTAAATCAAACACGGTTTGTGCTAGCTCTTTGAAACTTGACACAATAAAGCAGTTTCAAGTTCTATCTCTATGGTTTGTTTGCTGTTGATGTAGCCCTAAGCATAGACTGGCGAGAATCACTTTCATGGAAAGGGCCTGCCAAGCTTCCAAAAAACTACGAGTTGTCTGAAATCTCAGCACACACTTTTTCACCCAATCTTGATGAAACTTTCAGGTAATGATCAGTATACCAATCCCACTTGGCTTGCCAAATTTCGTTCTTCTAGGTTAAACCGTTCGTTGGCAGTAACCGGTTTCATTTTGAGGTTTCACTCTGTTATCTCCTATAGGGATACATGTATTTGGAACTCTAAATCAAACACGGTTTTTGCTAGCTCTTTGAAACTTGACACAATAAAGCAGTTTCAAGTTCTATCTCTATGGTTTGTTTGCTGTTGATGTAGCCGTAAGCAGAGACTGGCGAGAATCACTTTCATGGAAATGGCCTGCCAAGCTTCCAAAAAACTACGAGTTGCCTGAAATCTCAGCACACACTTTTTCACCCAATCTTGATGAAACTTTCAGGTAATGCTCAGTACACCAATCCCACTTGGCTCGCCAAATTTCGTTCTTCTAGGTTAAACCCTTCGTTGGCAGTAACCGGTTTTATTTTGAGGTTTCACTCTGTTTTCTCCTATAGGGATACATGTATTTGGAACTCTAAATCAAACACGGTTTGTGCTAGCTCTTTGAAACTTGACACAATAAAGCAGTTTCAAGTTCTATCTCTATGGTTTGTTTGCTGTTGATGTAGCCCTAAGCAGAGACTGGCGAGAATCACTTTCATGGAAAGGGCCTGCCAAGCTTCCAAAAAACTACGAGTTGTCTGAAATCTCAGCACACACTTTTTCACCCAATCTTGATGAAACTTTCAGGTAATGATCAGTACACCAATCCCACTTGGCTTGCCAAATTTCGTTCTTCTAGGTTAAACCGTTCGTTGGCAGTAACCGGTTTCATTTTGAGGTTTCACTCTGTTTTCTCCTATAGGGATACATGTATTTGGAACTCTAAATCAAACACGGTTTGTGCTAGCTCTTTGAAACTTGACACAATAAAGCAGTTTCAAGTTCTATCTCTATGGTTTGTTTGCTGTTGATGTAGCCCTAAGCAGAGACTGGCGAGAATCACTTTCATGGAAATGGCCTGCCAAGCTTCCAAAAAACTACGAGTTGCCTGAAATCTCAGCACACACTTTTTCACCCAATCTTGATGAAACTTTCAGGTAATGCTCAGTACACCAATCCCACTTGGCTCGCCAAATTTCGTTCTTCTAGGTTAAACCCTTCGTTGGCAGTAACCGGTTTTATTTTGAGGTTTCACTCTGTTTTCTCCTATAGGGATACATGTATTTGGAACTCTAAATCAAACACGGTTTGTGCTAGCTCTTTGAAACTTGACACAATAAAGCAGTTTCAAGTTCTATCTCTATGGTTTGTTTGCTGTTGATGTAGCCCTAAGCAGAGACTGTGAGAATCACTTTCATCGAAAGGGCCTGCCAAGCTTCCAAAAAACTACGAGTTGTCTGAAATCTCAGCACACCCTTTTTCACCCAATCTTGATGAAACTTTCAGGTAACGATCAGTACACCAAACCCACTTGGCTCGCCAAATTTCGTTCTTCTAGGTTAAACCATTCGTTGGCAGTAAGCGGTTTCATTTTGAGGTTTCACTGTTTTCTTTTATAGGGATACATGCATTTGGAACTCTAAATCAAACACGGTTTGTGCTAGCTCTTTGAAACTTGACACAATAAAGCAGTTTCAAGTTGTATCTCTATGGTTTGTTTGCTGTTGATGTAGCCCTAAGCAGAGACTGGCGAGAATCACTTTCATGGAAAGGGCCTGCCAAGCTTTCAAAAAAACTACGAGTTGTCTGAAATCTCAGCACACACTTTTTCACCCAATCTTGATGAAACTTTCAGGTAATGATCAGTACACCAATCCCACTTGGCTTGCCAAATTTCGTTCTTCTAGGTTAAACCGTTCGTTGGCAGTAACCGGTTTCATTTTGAGGTTTCACTCTGTTTTCTCCTATAGGGATACATGTATTTGGAACTCTAAATCAAACACGGTTTGTGCTAGCTCTTTGAAACTTGACACAATAAAGCAGTTTCAAGTTCTATCTCTATGGTTTGTTTGCTGTTGATGTAGCCCTAAGCAGAGACTGGCGAGAATCACTTTCATGGAAATGGCCTGCCAAGCTTCCAAAAAACTACGAGTTGCCTGAAATCTCAGCACACACTTTTTCACCCAATCTTGATGAAACTTTCAGGTAATGCTCAGTACACCAATCCCACTTGGCTCGCCAAATTTCGTTCTTCTAGGTTAAACCCTTCGTTGGCAGTAACCGGTTTTATTTTGAGGTTTCACTCTGTTTTCTCCTATAGGGATACATGTATTTGGAACTCTAAATCAAACACGGTTTGTGCTAGCTCTTTGAAACTTGACACAATAAAGCAGTTTCAAGTTCTATCTCTATGGTTTGTTTGCTGTTGATGTAGCCCTAAGCAGAGACTGGCGAGAATCACTTTCATGGAAAGGGCCTGCCAAGCTTCCAAAAAACTACGAGTTGTCTGAAATCTCAGCACACACTTTTTCACCCAATCTTGATGAAACTTTCAGGTAATGATCAGTACACCAATCCCACTTGGCTTGCCAAATTTCGTTCTTCTAGGTTAAACCGTTCGTTGGCAGTAACCGGTTTCATTTTGAGGTTTCACTCTCTTTTCTCCTATAGGGATACATGTATTTGGAACTCTAAATCAAACACGGTTTGTGCTAGCTCTTTGAAACTTGACACAATAAAGCAGTTTCAAGTTCTATCTCTATGGTTTGTTTGCTGTTGATGTAGCCCTAAGCAGAGACTGGCGAGAATCACTTTCATGGAAATGGCCTGCCAAGCTTCCAAAAAACTACGAATTGCCTGAAATCTCAGCACACACTTTTTCACCCAATCTTGATGAAACTTTCAGGTAATGCTCAGTACACCAATCCCACTTGGCTCGCCAAATTTCGTTCTTCTAGGTTAAACCCTTCGTTGGCAGTAACCGGTTTTATTTTGAGGTTTCACTCTGTTTTCTCCTATAGGGATACATGTATTTGGAACTCTAAATCAAACACGGTTTGTGCTAGCTCTTTGAAACTTGACACAATAAAGCAGTTTCAAGTTCTATCTCTATGGTTTGTTTGCTGTTGATGTAGCCCTAAGCAGAGACTGTGAGAATCACTTTCATCGAAAGGGCCTGCCAAGCTTCCAAAAAACTACGAGTTGTCTGAAATCTCAGCACACCCTTTTTCACCCAATCTTGATGAAACTTTCAGGTAACGATCAGTACACCAATCCCACTTGGCTCGCCAAATTTCGTTCTTCTAGGTTAAACCATTCGTTGGCAGTAAGCGGTTTCATTTTGAAGTTTCACTGTTTTCTTTTATAGGGATACATGCATTTGGAACTCTAAATCAAACACGGTTTGTGCTAGCTCTTTGAAACTTGACACAATAAAGCAGTTTCAAGTTGTATCTCTATGGTTTGTTTGCTGTTGATGTAGCCCTAAGCAGAGACTGGCGAGAATCACTTTCATGGAAAGGGCCTGCCAAGCTTTCAAAAAAACTACGAGTTGTCTGAAATCTCAGCACACCCTTTTTCACCCAATCTTGATGAAACTTTCAGGTAATGATCAGTACACCAATCCCACTTGGCTTGCCAAATTTCGTTCTTCTAGGTTAAACCGTTCGTTGGCAGTAACCGGTTTCATTTTGAGGTTTCACTCTGTTTTCTCCTATAGGGATACATGTATTTGGAACTCTAAATCAAACACGGTTTGTGCTAGCTCTTTGAAACTTGACACAATAAAGCAGTTTCAAGTTCTATCTCTATGGTTTGTTTGCTGTTGATGTAGCCCTAAGCAGAGACAGGCGAGAATCACTTTCATGGAAATGGCCTGCCAAGCTTCCAAAAAACTACGAGTTGCCTGAAATCTCAGCACACACTTTTTCACCCAATCTTGATGAAACTTTCAGGTAATGCTCAGTACACCAATCCCACTTGGCTCGCCAAATTTCGTTCTTCTAGGTTAAACCCTTCGTTGGCAGTAACCAGTTTTATTTTGAGGTTTCACTCTGTTTTCTCCTATAGGGATACATGTATTTGGAACTCTAAATCAAACACGGTTTGTGCTAGCTCTTTGAAACTTGACACAATAAAGCAGTTTCAAGTTCTATCTCTATGGTTTGTTTGCTGTTGATGTAGCCCTAAGCAGAGACTGTGAGAATCACTTTCATGGAAAGGGCCTGCCAAGCTTCCAAAAAACTACGAGTTGTCTGAAATCTCAGCACACCCTTTTTCACCAAAATTGATGAAACTTTCAGGGTAATGATCAGTACACCAATCCCACTGGGCTCGCCAAATTTCGTTCTTCTAGGTTAAACCGTTCGTTGGCAGTAACCGGTTTCATTTTGAGGTTTCACTCTGTTTTCTTTTATAGGGATACATGCATTTGGAACTCTAAATCAAACACGGTTTGTGCTAGCTCTTTGAAACTTGACACAATAAAGCAGTTTCAAGTTGTATCTCTATGGTTTGTTTGCTGTTGATGTAGCCCTAAGCAGAGACTGGCGAGAATCACTTTCATGGAAAGGGCCTGCCAAGCTTTCAAAAAAACTACGAGTTGTCTGAAATCTCAGCACACACTTTTTCACCCAATCTTGATGAAACTTTCAGGTAATGATCAGTACACCAATCCCACTTGGCTCGCGAAATTTCGTTCTTCTAGGTTAAACCGTTCGTTCTCAGTAACCGGTTTCATTTTGAGGTTTCACTCTGTTTTCTCCTATAGGGATACATGTATTTGGAACTCTAAATCAAACACGGTTTGTGCTAGCTCTTTGAAACTTGACACAATAAAGCAGTTTCAAGTTCTATCTCTATGGTTTGTTTGCTGTTGATGTAGCCCTAAGCAGAGACTGGCGAGAATCACTTCCATGGAAAGGGCCTGCCAAGCTTCTAAAAAACTACGAGTTGCCAGAAATCTCAGCACACCCTTTTTCACCAAAATTGATGAAACTTTCAGGTAATGATCAGTACACCAATCCCACTAGGCTCGCCAAATTTCGTTCTTCTAGGTTAAACCGCTCGTTGGCAGTAACCGGTTTCATTTTGAGGTTTCACTCTGTTTTCTCCTATAGGGATACATGTATTTGGAACTCTAAATCAAACACGGTTTGTGCTAGCTCTTTGAAACTTGACACAATAAAGCAGTTTCAAGTTCTATCTCTATGATTTGTTTGCTGTTGATGTAGCCCTAAGCAGAGACTGGCGAGAATCACTTTCATGGAAAGGGCCTGCCAAGCTTCCAGAAAACTACGAGTTGCCTGAAATCTCAGCACACACTTTTTCACCCAATCTTGAAGAAACTTTCAGGTAATGATCAGTACACCAATCCCACTTGGCTCGCCAAATTTCCTTCTTCTAGGTTAAACCGTTCGTTGGCAGTAACCGGTTTCATTTTGAGGTTTCACTCTGTTTTCTCCTATAGGGATACATGTATTTGGAACTCTAAATCAAACACGGTTTGTGCTAGCTCTTTGAAACTTGACACAATAAAGCAGTTTCAAGTTCTATCTCTATGGTTTGTTTGCTGTTGATGTAGCCCTAAGCAGAGACTGGCGAGAATCACTTTCATGAAAAGGGCCTGCCAAGCTTCCAAAAATTACGAGTTGCCTGAAATCTCAGCACACACTTTTTCACCCAATCTTGATGAAACTTTCAGGTAATGATCAGTACACCAATCCCACTTGGCTCGCCAAATTTCGTTCTTCTAGGTTAAACCGTTCGTTGGCAGTAACCAGTTTCATTTTCAGGTTTCACTCTGTTTTCTCCTATAGGGATACATGTATTTGTAACTCTAAATCAAACACGGTTTGTGCTAGCTCTTTGAAACTTGACACAATAAAGCAGTTTCAAGTTCTATCTCTATGGTTTGTTTGCTGTTGATGTAGCCCTATGCAGAGACTGACGAGAATCACTTTCATGGAAAGGGCCTGCCAAGCTTCCAAAAAACTACGAGTTGCCTGAAATCTCAGCAGACACTTTTTCACCCAATCTTGATGAAACTTTCAGGTAATGATCAGTACACCAATCCCACTTGGCTCGCCAAATTTCGTTCTTCTAGGTTAAACCGTTCGTTGGCAGTAACCGGTTTCATTTTGAGGTTTCACTCTGTTTTCTCCTATAGGGATACATGTATTTGGAACTCTAAATCAAACACGGTTTGTGCTAGCTCTTTGAAACTTGACACAATAAAGCAGTTTCAAGTTCTATCTCTATGGTTTGTTTGCTGTTGATGTAGCACTAAGTAGAGACTGGCGAGAATCACTTTCATGGAAATGGCCTGCCAAGATTCCAAAAAACTACGAGTTGCCTGAAATCTCAGCACACACTTTTTCACCCAATCTTGATGAAACTTTCAGGTAATGCTCAGTACACCAATCCCACTTGGCTCGCCAAATTTCGTTCTTCTAGGTTAAACCCTTCGTTGGCAGTAACCGGTTTTATTTTGAGGTTTCACTCTGTTTCTCCTATAGGGATACATGTATTTGGAACTCTAAATCAAACACGGTTTGTGCTAGCTCTTTGAAACTTGACACAATAAAGCAGTTTCAAGTTCTATCTCTATGGTTTGTTTGCTGTTGATGTAGCCCTAAGCAGAGACTGCGAGAATCAGTTTCATCCAAAGGGCCTGCCAAGCTTCCAAAAAACTACAGGTTGCCTGAAATCTCAGCAACCACTTTTTCACCCAATCTTGATGAAACTTTCAGGTAATGATCAGTACACCAATCTCACTTGGTTTGCCAAATTTCGTTCTTCTACATTTAAACCGTTCCTTGGCAGTAAACGGTTTCATTTTGAGGTTTCACTCTGTTTTCTCCTATAGGGATACATGTATTTAAAAACTCTAAATCAAACACGGTTTGTGCTAGCTCTTTGAAACTTGACACAATAAAGCAGTTTCAAGTTCTATCTCTATGGTTTGTTTGCTGTTGATATAGCCCTAAGCAGAGACTGGCGAGAATCACTTTCATGGAAAGGGCCTGCCAAGCTTCCAAAAAAAAACGAGTTGTCTGAAATCTCAGCACACACTTTTTCACCCAATCTTGATGAACTTTCAGGTAATGATCAGTACACCAATCCCACTTGGCTTGCCAAATTTCGTTCTTCTAGGTTAAACCGTTCGTTGGCAGTAACCGGTTTCATTTTGAGGTTTCACTCTGTTTTCTCCTATAGGGATACATGTATTTGGAACTCTAAATCAAACACGGTTTGTGCTAGCTCTTTGAAACTTGACACAATAAAGCAGTTTCAAGTTCTATCTCTATGGTTTGTTTGCTGTTGATGTAGCCCTAAGCAGAGACTGGCGAGAATCACTTTCATGGAAATGGCCTGCCAAGCTTCCAAAAAACTACGAGTTGCCTGAAATCTCAGCACACACTTTTTCACCCAATCTTGATGAAACTTTCAGGTAATGCTCAGTACACCAATCCCACTTGGCTCGCCAAATTTCGTTCTTCTAGGTTAAACCCTTCGTTGGCAGTAACCGGTTTTATTTTGAGGTTTCACTCTGTTTTCTCCTATAGGGATACATGTATTTGGAACTCTAAATCAAACACGGTTTGTGCTAGCTCTTTGAAACTTGACACAATAAAGCAGTTTCAAGTTCTATCTCTATGGTTTGTTTGCTGTTGATGTAGCCCTAAGCAGAGACTGTGAGAATCACTTTTCATGGAAAGGGCCTGCCAAGCTTCCAAAAACTACGAGTTGTCTGAAATCTCAGCACACCCTTTTTCACCCAATCTTGATGAAACTTTCAGGTAATGATCAGTACACCAATCCCACTGGGCTCGCCAAATTTTCGTTCTTCTAGGTTTAAACCGTTCGTTGGCAGTAACCGGTTTCATTTTGAGGTTTCACTCTGTTTTCTTTTATAGGGATACATGCATTTGGAACTCTAAATCAAACACGGTTTGTGCTAGCTCTTTGAAACTTGACACAATAAAGCAGTTTCAAGTTGTATCTCTATGGTTTGTTTGCTGTTGATGTAGCCCTAAGCAGAGACTGGCGAGAATCACTTTCATGGAAAGGGCCTGCCAAGCTTTCAAAAAAACTACGAGTTGTCTGAAATCGCAGCACACACTTTTTCACCCAATCTTGATGAAACTTTCAGGTAATGATCAGTACACCAATCCCACTTGGCTCGCCAAATTTCGTTCTTCTAGGTTAAACCGTTCGTTGGCAGTAACCGGTTTCATTTTGAGGTTTCACTCTGTTTTCTCCTATAGGGATACATGTATTTGGAACTCTAAATCAAACACGGTTTGTGCTAGCTCTTTGAAACTTGACACAATAAAGCAGTTTCAAGTTCTATCTCTATGGTTTGTTTGCTGTTGATGTAGCCCTAAGCAGAGACTGGCGAGAATCACTTCCATGGAAAGGGCCTGCCAAGCTTCTAAAAAACTACGAGTTGCCAGAAATCTCAGCACACCCTTTTTCACCAAAATTGATGAAACTTTCAGGTAATGATCAGTACACCAATCCCACTAGGCTCGCCAAATTTCGTTCTTCTAGGTTAAACCGCTCGTTGGCAGTAACCGGTTTCATTTTGAGGTTTCACTCTGTTTTCTCCTATAGGGATACATGTATTTGGAACTCTAAATCAAACACGGTTTGTGCTAGCTCTTTGAAACTTGACACAATAAAGCAGTTTCAAGTTCTATCTCTATGGTTTGTTTGCTGTTGATGTAGCCCTAAGCAGAGACTGGCAAGAATCACTTTCATGAAAAGGGCCTGCCAAGCTTCCAAAAAACCTACGAGTTGCCTGAAATCTCAGCAACACACTTTTTCACCCAATCTTGATGAAACTTTCAGGTAATGATCAGTACACCAATCCCACTTGGCTCGCCAAATTTCGTTCTTCTAGGTTAAACCGTTCGTTGGCAGTAACCGGTTTCATTTTCGAGGTTTCACTCTGTTTTCTCCTATAGGGATACATGTATTTGTAACAAATCAAACACGGTTTGTGCTAGCTCTTTGAAACTTGACACAATAAAGCAGTTTCAAGTTCTATCTCTATGGTTTGTTTGCTGTTGATGTAGCCCTATGCAGAGACTGACGAGAATCACTTTCATGGAAAGGGCCTGCCAAGCTTCCAAAAAACTACGAGTTGCCTGAAATCTCAGCAGACACTTTTTCACCCAATCTTGATGAAACTTTCAGGTAATGATCAGTACACCAATCCCACTTGGCTCGCCAAATTTCGTTCTTCTAGGTTAAACCGTTCGTTGGCAGTAACCGGTTTCATTTTGAGGTTTCACTCTGTTTTCTCCTATAGGGATACATGTATTTGGAACTCTAAATCAAACACGGTTTGTGCTAGCTCTTTGAAACTTGACACAATAAAGCAGTTTCAAGTTCTATCTCTATGATTTGTTTGCTGTTGATGTAGCCCTAAGCAGAGACTGGCGAGAATCACTTTCATGGAAAGGGCCTGCCAAGCTTCCAGAAAACTACGAGTTGCCTGAAATCTCAGCACACACTTTTTCACCCAATCTTGATGAAACTTTCAGGTAATGATCAGTACACCAATCCCACTTGGCTCGCCAAATTTCGTTCTTCTAGGTTAAACTGTTCGTTGGCAGTAACCGGTTTCATTTTGAGGTTTCACTCTGTTTTCTCCTATAGGGATACATGTATTTGGAACTCTAAATCAAACACGGTTTGTGCTAGCTCTTCGCAACTTGACAAAATAAAGCAGTTTCAGTTCTATCTCTATGGTTTGTTTGCTGTTGATGTAGCCCTAAGCAGAGACTGGCGAGAATCACTTTCATGGAAAGGGCCTGCCAAGCTTCCAAAAAACTACGAGTTGCCTGAAATCTCAGCACACACTTTTTCACCCAATCTTGATGAAACTTTCAGGTAATGATCAGTACACCAATCCCACTTGGCTCGCCAAATTTCGTTCTTCTAGGTTAAACCGTTCGTTGAAAGTAACCGGTTTCATTTTCAGGTTTCACTCTGTTTTCTCCTATAGGGATACATGTATTTGGAACTCTAAATCAAACACGGTTTGTGCTAGCTCTTTGAAACTTGACACAATAAAGCAGTTTCAAGTTCTATCTCTATGGTTTGTTTGCTGTTGATGTAGCCCTAAGCAGAGACTGGCGAGAATCACTTTCATGGAAAGGGCCTCCCAAGCTTCCAAAAAACTACGAGTTGCCTGAAATCTCAGCACACCCTTTTTCACCAATCTTGATGAAACTTTCAGGTAATGATCAGTACACCAATCCCACTTGGCTCGCCAAATTTCGTTCTTCTAGGTTAAACCGTTCGTTGGTAGTAACCGGTTTCATTTTGAGGTTTCACTCTGTTTTCTCCTATAGGGATACATGTATTTGGAACTCTAAATCAAACACGGTTTGTGCTAGCTCTTTGAAACTTGACACAATAAAGCAATTTCAAGTTCTGTCTCTATGATTTGTTTGCTGTTGATGTAGCCCTAAGCAGAGACTGGCGAGAATCACTTTCATGGAAAGGGCCTGCCAAGTTTCCAGAAAACTATGAGTTGCCTGAAATCTCAGCACACACTTTTTCACCCAATCTTGTTGAAACTTTCAGGTAATGATCAGTACACCAATCCCACTTGGCTCGCCAAATTTCGTTCTTCTAGTTTAAACCGTTCGTTGGCAATAACCGGTTTTATTTTGAGGTTTCACTCTGTTTTCTCCTATAGGGATACATGTATTTGGAACTCTAAATCAAACACGGTTTGTGCTAGCTCTTTGAAACTTGACACAATAATGCAGTTTCAAGTTCTATCTCTATGGTTTGTTTGCTGTTGATGTAGCCCTAAGCAGAGACTGGCGAGAATCACTTTCATGGAAAAGGCCTGCCAAGCTTCCAAAAAACTACGAGTTGCCTGAAATCTCAGCACACACTTTTTCACCCAATCTTGAGGAAACTTTCAGGTAATGCTCAGTACACCAATCCCACTTGGCTCGCCAAATTTCGTTCTTCTAGGTTAAACCGTTCGTTGGCAGTAACCGGTTTTATTTTGAGGTTTCACTCTGTTTTCTCCTATAGGGATACATGTATTTGGAACTCTAAATGAAACACGGTTTGTGCTAGCTCTTTGAAACTTGACACAATAAAGCAGTTTCAAGTTCTATCTCTATGGTTTCTTGCTGTTGATGTAGCCCTAAGCAGAGACTGTTAGAATCACTTTCATGGAAAGGGCCTGCCAAGCTTCCAAAAAACTACGAGTTGTCTGAAATCTCAGCACACCCTTTTTCACCCAATCTTGATGAAACATTCAGGTAACGATCAGTACACCAATCCCACTTGGCTCGCCAAATTTCGTTCTTCTAGGTTAAACCGTTCGTTGGCAGTAACCGGTTTCATTTTGAGGTTTCACTCTGTTTTCTTTTATAGGGATACATGCATTTGGAACTCTAAATCAAACACGGTTTGTGCTAGCTCTTTGAAACTTGACACAATAAAGCAGTTTCAAGTTCTATCTCTATGATTTGTTTGCTGTTGATGTAGCCCTAAGCAGAGACTGGCGAGAATCACTTTCATGGAAAGGGCCTGCCAAGCTTCCAGAAAACTACGAGTTGCCTGAAATCTCAGCACACACTTTTTCACCCAATCTTGATGAAACTTTCAGGTAATGATCAGTACACCAATCCCACTTGGCTCGCCAAATTTCGTTATTCTAGGTTAAACCGTTCGTTGGCAGTAACCGGTTTCATTTTGAGGTTTCACTCTGTTTTCTCCTATAGGGATACATGTATTTGGAACTCTAAATCAAACACGGTTTGTGCTAGCTCTTTGAAACTTGACACAATAAAGCAGTTTCAAGTTCTATCTCTATGGTTTGTTTGCTGTTGATGTAGCACTATGCAGAGACTGACGAGAATCACTTTCATGGAAAGGGCCTGCCAAGCTTCCAAAAAACTACGAGTTGCCTGAAATCTCAGCAGACACTTTTTCACCCAATCTTGATGAAACGTTCAGGTAATGATCAGTACACCAATCCCACTTGGCTCGCCAAATTTCGTTCTTCTAGGTTAAACCGTTCGTTGGCAGTAACCGGTTTCATTTTGAGGTTTCACTCTGTTTTCTCCTATAGGGATACATGTATTTGGAACTCTAAATCAAACACGGTTTGTGCTAGCTCTTTGAAACTTGACACAATAAAGCAGTTTCAAGTTCTATCTCTATGGTTTGTTTGCTGTTGATGTAGCCCTAAGCAGAGACTGTGAGAATCACTTTCATGGAAAGGGCCTGCCAAGCTTCCAAAAAACTACGAGTTGTCTGAAATCTCAGCACACCCTTTTTCACCAAAATTGATGAAACTTTCAGGTAATGATCAGTACACCAATCCCACTGGGCTCGCCAAATTTCGTTCTTCTAGGTTAAACCGTTCGTTGGCAGTAACCGGTTTCATTTTGAGGTTTCACTCTGTTTTCTTTTATAGGGATACATGCATTTGGAACTCTAAATCAAACACGGTTTGTGCTAGCTCTTTGAAACTTGACACAATAAAGCAGTTTCAAGTTGTATCTCTATGGTTTGTTTGCTGTTGATGTAGCCCTAAGCAGAGACTGGCGAGAATCACTTTCATGGAAAGGGCCTGCCAAGCTTTCAAAAAAACTACGAGTTGTCTGAAATCTCAGCACACACTTTTTCACCCAATCTTGATGAAACTTTCAGGTAATGATCAGTACACCAATCCCACTTGGCTCGCGAAATTTCGTTCTTCTAGGTTAAACCGTTCGTTCTCAGTAACCGGTTTCATTTTGAGGTTTCACTCTGTTTTCTCCTATAGGGATACATGTATTTGGAACTCTAAATCAAACACGGTTTGTGCTAGCTCTTTGAAACTTGACACAATAAAGCAGTTTCAAGTTCTATCTCTATGGTTTGTTTGCTGTTGATGTAGCCCTAAGCAGAGACTGGCGAGAATCACTTCCATGGAAAGGGCCTGCCAAGCTTCTAAAAAACTACGAGTTGCCAGAAATCTCAGCACACCCTTTTTCACCAAAATTGATGAAACTTTCAGGTAATGATCAGTACACCAATCCCACTAGGCTCGCCAAATTTCGTTCTTCTAGGTTAAACCGCTCGTTGGCAGTAACCGGTTTCATTTTGAGGTTTCACTCTGTTTTCTCCTATAGGGATACATGTATTTGGAACTCTAAATCAAACACGGTTTGTGCTAGCTCTTTGAAACTTGACACAATAAAGCAGTTTCAAGTTCTATCTCTATGATTTGTTTGCTGTTGATGTAGCCCTAAGCAGAGACTGGCGAGAATCACTTTCATGGAAAGGGCCTGCCAAGCTTCCAGAAAACTACGAGTTGCCTGAAATCTCAGCACACACTTTTTCACCCAATCTTGAAGAAACTTTCAGGTAATGATCAGTACACCAATCCCACTTGGCTCGCCAAATTTCCTTCTTCTAGGTTAAACCGTTCGTTGGCAGTAACCGGTTTCATTTTGAGGTTTCACTCTGTTTTCTCCTATAGGGATACATGTATTTGGAACTCTAAATCAAACACGGTTTGTGCTAGCTCTTTGAAACTTGACACAATAAAGCAGTTTCAAGTTCTATCTCTATGGTTTGTTTGCTGTTGATGTAGCCCTAAGCAGAGACTGGCGAGAATCACTTTCATGAAAAGGGCCTGCCAAGCTTCCAAAAAATTACGAGTTGCCTGAAATCTCAGCACACACTTTTTCACCCAATCTTGATGAAACTTTCAGGTAATGATCAGTACACCAATCCCACTTGGCTCGCCAAATTTCGTTCTTCTAGGTTAAACCGTTCGTTGGCAGTAACCAGTTTCATTTTCAGGTTTCACTCTGTTTTCTCCTATAGGGATACATGTATTTGTAACTCTAAATCAAACACGGTTTGTGCTAGCTCTTTGAAACTTGACACAATAAAGCAGTTTCAAGTTCTATCTCTATGGTTTGTTTGCTGTTGATGTAGCCCTATGCAGAGACTGACGAGAATCACTTTCATGGAAAGGGCCTGCCAAGCTTCCAAAAAACTACGAGTTGCCTGAAATCTCAGCAGACACTTTTTCACCCAATCTTGATGAAACTTTCAGGTAATGATCAGTACACCAATCCCACTTGGCTCGCCAAATTTCGTTCTTCTAGGTTAAACCGTTCGTTGGCAGTAACCGGTTTCATTTTGAGGTTTCACTCTGTTTTCTCCTATAGGGATACATGTATTTGGAACTCTAAATCAAACACGGTTTGTGCTAGCTCTTTGAAACTTGACACAATAAAGCAGTTTCAAGTTCTATCTCTATGGTTTGTTTGCTGTTGATGTAGCACTAAGTAGAGACTGGCGAGAATCACTTTCATGGAAATGGCCTGCCAAGATTCCAAAAAACTACGAGTTGCCTGAAATCTCAGCACACACTTTTTCACCCAATCTTGATGAAACTTTCAGGTAATGCTCAGTACACCAATCCCACTTGGCTCGCCAAATTTCGTTCTTCTAGGTTAAACCCTTCGTTGGCAGTAACCGGTTTTATTTTGAGGTTTCACTCTGTTTTCTCCTATAGGGATACATGTATTTGGAACTCTAAATCAAACACGGTTTGTGCTAGCTCTTTGAAACTTGACACAATAAAGCAGTTTCAAGTTCTATCTCTATGGTTTGTTTGCTGTTGATGTAGCCCTAAGCAGAGACTGCGAGAATCAGTTTCATCCAAAGGGCCTGCCAAGCTTCCAAAAAACTACAGGTTGCCTGAAATCTCAGCAACCACTTTTTCACCCAATCTTGATGAAACTTTCAGGTAATGATCAGTACACCAATCTCACTTGGTTTGCCAAATTTCGTTCTTCTACATTAAACCGTTCCTTGGCAGTAAACGGTTTCATTTTGAGGTTTCACTCTGTTTTCTCCTATAGGGATACATGTATTTAAAAACTCTAAATCAAACACGGTTTGTGCTAGCTCTTTGAAACTTGACACAATAAAGCAGTTTCAAGTTCTATCTCTATGGTTTGTTTGCTGTTGATATAGCCCTAAGCAGAGACTGGCGAGAATCACTTTCATGGAAAGGGCCTGCCAAGCTTCCAAAAAAAAACGAGTTGTCTGAAATCTCAGCACACACTTTTTCACCCAATCTTGATGAAACTTTCAGGTAATGATCAGTACACCAATCCCACTTGGCTTGCCAAATTTCGTTCTTCTAGGTTAAACCGTTCGTTGGCAGTAACCGGTTTCATTTTGAGGTTTCACTCT
>NW_027524484.1:0-31664 GCF_052094955.1 Ictidomys tridecemlineatus
AGCACAAACCGTGTTTGATTTAGAGTTCCAAATACATGTATCCCTATAGGAGAAAACAGAGTGAAACCTCAAAATGAAAACGGTTACTGCAAACGAACGGTTTTACCTAGAAGAACGAAATTTTCCGAGCCAAGTGGAATTGGTGTAGTGATCATTACCTGAGAGTATCATCAAGATTGGGTGAAAAAGTGTTTGCTGAGATTTCAGGCAACTCGTAGTTTTTTGGAAGCTTGGCAAGGCCTTTCCATGAAAGTGATTCTCGCCAGTCTCTGCTTAGGGCTACATGAACAGCAAACAAACCATAGAGATAGAACTTGAAACTGCTTTATTGTGTCAAG
The DNA here is from genome assembly GCF_052094955.1 of Ictidomys tridecemlineatus. Taxonomy (NCBI): domain Eukaryota; kingdom Metazoa; phylum Chordata; class Mammalia; order Rodentia; family Sciuridae; genus Ictidomys; species Ictidomys tridecemlineatus. The sequence goes on from NW_027524484.1 coordinate 339, forward strand.
TTTCAAAGAGCTAGCACAAACTGTGTTTGATTTAGAGTTCCAAATACATGTATCCCTATAGGAGAAAACAGATTGAAACCTCAAAATGAAAACGATTACTGCAATCGAACGGTTTAACCTAGAAGAACGAAATTTGGCGAGCCATGTGGGATTGGTGTACTGATCATTACCTGAAAGTATCATCAAATTGGGTGAAAAAGTGTTTGCTGAGATTTCAGTAAACTCGTAGTTTTTTGGAAGCTTGACAAGCCCTTTCCATGAAAGTGATTCTCGCCAGTCTCTGCTTAGGGCTACATCAACAGCAAACAAACCATAGAGATAGAACTTGAAACTGCTTTATTGTGTCAAGTTTCAAAGAGGTAGCAAAAACCGTGTTTGATTTAGAGTTCCAAATACATGTATTCCTTTAGGAGAAAACAGAGTGAAACCTCAAAATGAAAACGGTTACTGCAAACGAACGGTTTAACCTAGAAGAACGAAATTTGGCGAGCCAAGTGGAATTGGTGTAGTGACCATTACCTGAGAGTATCATCAAGATTGGGTGAAAAAGTTTTTGCTGAGATTTCAGGCAACTCGTAGTTTTTTGGAAGCTTGGCAAGCCCTTTCCATGAAAGTGATTTTCGCCAGTCTCTGCTTGGGGCTACATCAACAGCAAACAAACCATTGAGATAGAATTTGAAACTGCTTTATTGTGTCAAGTTTCAAAGAGCTAGCACAAACCGTGTTTGATTTAGAGTTCCAAATACATGCATCCCTATAGGAGAAAACAGAGTGAAACCTCAAAATGAAAATGGTTACTGCAAACGAACGATTTAACCTAGAAGAACGAAAGTTGGCAAGCCAAGTGGGATTGGTGTACTGATCATTACCTGAAAGTATCATCGATATTGGGTGAAAACGTGTTTGCTGAGACTTAAGGCAACTGGTAGTTTTTTGGAAGCTTGCCAAGCCCTTTTCATGAAAGTAATTCTCGCCAGTCTCTGCTTAGGGCTACATCAACAGCAAACAAACCATAAAGACAGAACTTGAAACTGCTTTATTGTGTCAAGTTTCAATGAGCTAGCACAAACCGTGTTTGATTTAGAGTTCCAAATACATGTATCCCTATAGGAGAAAAAAGAGTGAAACCTCATTATGAAACCGGTTACTGCAAACGAACGGTTTAACCTAGAAGAACGAAATTTGGCGAGCCAAGTGGGATTGGTGTACTGATCATTACCTGAAAGTATCATCAAGATTGGGTGAAAAAGTGTTTGCTGAGATTTCAGGCAACTCGTAGTTTTATGGAAGCTTGGCAGCCCTTTCCATGAAAGTGATTCTCGCCAGTCTCTGCTTAGGGCTACATCAACAGCAAACAAACCATAGAGATAGAACTTGAAACTGCTTTATTGTATCAAGTTTCAAAGAGCTAGCACAAACCGTGTTTGATTTAGAGTTCCAAATACGTGTATCCCTATAGGAGAAAACAGAGTGAAAACTCAAAATGTAAACGGTTACTGCAAACGAACGGTTTAACCTAGAAGAACGAAATTTTCCGAGCCAAGTGGAATTGGTGTAGTGATCATTACCTGAGAGTATCATCAAGATTGGGTGAAAAAGTGTTTGCTGAGATTTCAGGCAACTCGTAGTTTTTTGGAAGCTTGGCAAGCCCTTTCCATGAAAGTGATTCTCGCCAGTCTCTGCTTAGGGCTACATCAAAAGCAAACAAACCAAAGAGACAGAACTTGAAACTGCTTTATTGTGTCAAGTTTCAAAGAGCTAGCACAAACCGTGTTTGATTTAGAGTTCCAAATACATGCATCCCTATAGGAGAAAACAGAGTGAAACATCAAAATGTAAATGGTTACTGCAAACGAACGATTTAACCTAGAAGAAAGAAAGTTGGCAAACCAAGTGGGATTGGTGTACTGATCATTAACTGAAAGTATCATTAAGATTGGGTGAAAAAGTGTTTGCTGAGATTTCAGGCAACTCGTAGTTTTTTGGAAGCCTGGCAAGCCCTTTCCATGAAAGTGATTTTCGCCGGTCTCTGCTTAGGGCTACATCAACAGCAAACAAACCATAGAGATAGAACTTGAAACTGATTTATTGTGTCAAGTTTCAAAGAGCTAGCACAAACCGTGTTTGATTTAGAGTTCCAAATACATGTATCCCTATAGGAGAAAACATAGTGAAACCTCAAAATGAAAACGGTTACTGCAAACGAACGGTTTAACCTAGAAGAAAGAAATTTGGCGAGTTAAGTGGGATTGGTGTACTGATCATAACCTGAAAGTATCATCAAGATTGGGTGAAAAAGTGTTTGCTGAGATTTCAGGCAACTCGAGGTTTTTTGGAAGCTTGGCAAGCCCTTTCAATGAATGTGATTCTCGCCGGTCTCTGCTTAGGGCTACATCAACAGCAAACAAACCATAAAGACAGAACTTGAAACTGCTTTATTGTGTCAAGTTTCAATGAGCTAGCACAAACCGTGTTTGATTTGGAGTTCCAAATACATGTATCCCTATAGGAGAAAAAAGAGTGAAACCTCAAAATGAAACCGGTTACTACAAACGAACGGTTTAACCTAGAAGAACGAAATTTGGCGAGCGAAGTGGGATTCGTGTACTGATCATTACCTGAAAGTATCATCAAGATTGGGTGAAAAAGTGTTTGCTGAGATTTCAGGCAACTCGTAGTTTTTTGGAAGCTTGGCAGCCCTTTTCATGAAAGTGATTCTCGCCAGTCTCTGCTTAGGGCTACATCAACAGCAAACAAACCATAGAGATAGAACTTGAAACTGCTTTATTGTGTCAAGTTTCAAAGAGCTAGCACAAACCGTGTTTGATTTAGAGTTCCAAATACGTGTATCCCTATAGGAGAAAACAGAGTGAAACCTCAAAATGAAAACGGTTACTGCAAACGAACGGTTTAACCTAGAAGAACGAAATTTGGCGAGCCAGGTGGAATTGGTGTAGTGATCATTACCTGAGAGTATCATCAAGATTGGGTGAAAAAGTGTTTGCTGAGATTTCAGGCAACTCGTAGTTTTTTGGAAGCTTGGCAAGCCCTTTCCATGAAAGTGATTCTCGCCAGTCTCTGCTTAGGGCTACATCAACAGCAAACAAACCATAGAGATAGAACTTGAAACTGCTTTATTGTGTCAAGTTTCAAAGAGCTAGCACAAACCGTGTTTGATTTAGAGTTCCAAATACATGTATCCCTATACAAGAAAACATAGTGAAACCTCAAAATGAAAACGGTTACTGCAAACGAACCGTTTATCCTAGAAGAAAGAAATTTGGCGAGTCAAGTGGGATTGGTGTACTGATCATAACCTGAAAGTATCATCAAGATTGGGTGAAAAAGTGTTTGCTGAGATTTCAGGCAACTCGTATTTTTTTGGAAGCTTGGCAAGCCCTTTCAATGAATGTGATTCTCGCCGGTCTCTGCTTAGGGCTACATCAACAGCAAACAAACCATAGAGATAGAACTTGAAACTGCTTTATTGTGTCAAGTTTCAAAGAGCTAGCACAAACCGTGTTTGATTTAGAGTTCCAAATACTTGTATCCCTATAGGAGAAAACAGAGTGAAACCTCAAAATTTAAACGGTTACTGCAAACGAACGGTTTAACCTAGAAGAACGAAATTTCGCGAGCCATGTGGGATTGTTGTACTGATCATTACCTGAAAGTATCATCAAGATTGGGTGAAAAAGTGTTTGCTGAGATTTCAGTAAACTCGTAGTTTTTTGGAAGCTTGACAAGCCCTTTCCATGAAAGTGATTCTCGCCAGTCTCTGCTTAGGGCTACATCAACAGCAAACAAACCATAGAGATAGAACTTGAAAATGCTTTATTGTGTCAAGTTTCAAAGAGGTAGCAAAAACCGTGTTTGATTTAGAGTTCCAAATACATGTATTCCTTTAAGAGAAAACAGAGTGAAACCTCAAAATGAAAACGGTTACTGCAAACGAACGGTTTAACCTAGAAGAACGAAATTTGGCGAGCCAAGTGGAATTGGTGTAGTGATCATTACCTGAGAGTATCATCAAGATTGGGTGTAAAAGTGTTTGCTGAGATTTCAGGCAACTCGTAGTTTTTTGGAAGCTTGGCAAGCCCTTTCCATGAAAGTGATTCTCGCCAGTCTCTGCTTAGGGCTACATCAACAGCAAACAAACCATTGAGATAGAACTTGAAACTTCTTTATTGTGTCAAGTTTCAAAGAGCTAGCCCAAACCGTGTTTGATTTAGAGTTCCAAATACATGCATCCCTATAGGAGAAAACAGAATGAAACCTCAAAATGAAAATGGTTACTGCAAATGAACGATTTAACCTAGAAGAACGAAAGTTGGCAAGCCAAGTGGGATTGGTGTACTGATCATTACCTGAAAGTATCATCAAGATTGGGTGAAAACGTGTTTGCTGAGACTTAAGGCAAATCGTAGTTTTTTGGAAGCTTGCCAAGCCCTTTTCATGAAAGTGATTCTCGCCAGTCTCTGCTTAGGGCTACATCAACAGCAAACAAACCATAAAGACAGAACTTGAAACTGCTTTATTGTGTCAAGTTTCAATGAGCTAGCACAAACCGTGTTTGATTTAGAGTTCCAAATACATGTATCCCAATAGGAGAAAAAAGAGTGAAAACTCAAAATGAAACCGGTTACTGCAAACGAACGGTTTAACCTGGAAGAACGAAATTTGGCGAGCCAAGTGGGATTGGTGTACTGATCATTACCTGAAAGTATCATCAAGATTGGGTGAAAAAGTTTTTGCTGAGATTTCAGGCAACTCGTAGTTTTTTGGAAGCTTGGCAGCACTTTCCATGAAAGTGATTCTCGCCAGTCTCTGCTTAGGGCTACATCAACAGCAAACAAACCATAGAGATAGAACTTGAAACTGCTTTATTGTGTCAAGTTTCAAAGAGCTAGCACAAACCGTGTTTGATTTAGAGTTCCAAATACATGTATCCCTATAGGAGAAAACAGAGTGAAACCTCAAAATGAAAACGGTTACTGCAAACGAACGGTTTTACCTAGAAGAACGAAATTTTCCGAGCCAAGTGGAATTGGTGTAGTGATCATTACCTGAGAGTATCATCAAGATTGGGTGAAAAAGTGTTTGCTGAGATTTCAGGCAACTCGTAGTTTTTTGGAAGCTTGGCAAGGCCTTTCCATGAAAGTGATTCTCGCCAGTCTCTGCTTAGGGCTACATGAACAGCAAACAAACCATAGAGATAGAACTTGAAACTGCTTTATTGTGTCAAGTTTCAAAGAGCTAGCACAAACCGTGTTTGATTTAGAGTTCCAAATACGTGTATCCCTATAGGAGAAAACAGAGTGAAAACTCAAAATGTAAACGGTTACTGCAAACGAACGGTTTAACCTAGAAGAACGAAATTTTCCGAGCCAAGTGGAATTGGTGTAGTGATCATTACCTGAGAGTATCATCAAGATTGGGTGAAAAAGTGTTTGCTGAGATTTCAGGCAACTCGTAGTTTTTTGGAAGCTTGGCAAGCCCTTTCCATGAAAGTGATTCTCGCCAGTCTCTGCTTAGGGCTACATCAAAAGCAAACAAACCAAAGAGACAGAACTTGAAACTGCTTTATTGTGTCAAGTTTCAAAGAGCTAGCACAAACCGTGTTTGATTTAGAGTTCCAAATACATGCATCCCTATAGGAGAAAACAGAGTGAAACATCAAAATGAAAATGGTTACTGCAAACGAACGATTTAACCTAGAAGAACGAAAGTTGGCAAACCAAGTGGGATTGGTGTACTGATCATTAACTGAAAGTATCATTAAGATTGGGTGAAAAAGTGTTTGCTGAGATTTCAGGCAACTCGTAGTTTTTTGGAAGCCTGGCAAGCCCTTTCCATGAAAGTGATTGTCGCCAGTGTCTGCTTAGGGCTACATCAACAGCAATCAATCTATAGAGATAGAACTTTACACTGCTTTATTGTGTCAAGTTTTGAAGAGCTAGCACAAACCGTGTTTGATTTAGAGTTCCAAATACATGTATCCCTATAGGAGAAAACAGAGTGAAACCTCAAAATGAAAACGGTTACTGCAAACGAACGCTTTAACCTTGAAGAACGAAAATTGGCGAGCCAAGTGGGATTGGTGTACTGATCATTACCTGAAAGTATCATCAAGATTGGGTGAAAACGTGTTCGCTGAGACTTAAGGCAACTCGTAGTTTTTTGGAAGCTTGCCAAGCCCTTTTCATGAAAGTGATTCTCGGCAGTCTCTGCTTAGGGCTACATCAACAGCAAACAAACCATAAAGACAGAACTTGAAACTGCTTTATTGTGTCAAGTTTCAATGAGCTAGCACAAACCGTGTTTGATTTAGAGTTCCAAATACATGTATCTCTATAGGAGAAAAAAGAGTGAGACCTCAAAATGAAACCGGTAACTGCAAACGAATGGTTTAACCTAGAAGAACGAAAATTGGCAAGGAAAGTGGGATTGGTGTACTGATCATTACCTGAAAGTATCATCAAGATTGGGTGAAAAAGTGTTTGCTGAGATTTCAGGCAACTCGTAGTTTTTTGGAAGCTTGGCAAGCCCTTTCCATGAAAGTGATTCTCGCCAGTCTCTGCTTAGGGCTACATCAACAGCAAACAAACCATAGAGATAGAACTTGAAACTGCTTTATTGTGTCAAGTTTCAAAGAGCTAGCACAAACCGTGTTTGATTTAGAGTTCCAAATACATGTATCCCTGTAGGAGAAAACATAGTGAAACCTCAAAATGAAAACGGTTACTGCAAACGAACGGTTTAACCTAGAAGAAAGAAATTTGGCGAGTCAAGTGGGATTGGTGTCCTTATCATAACCTGAAAGTATCATCAAGATTGGGTGAAAAAGTGTTTGCTGAGATTTCAGGCAACTCGTAGTTTTTTGGAAGCTTGGCAAGCCCTTTCAATGAAAGTGATTCTCGCCGGTCTCTGCTTAGGGCTACATCAACAGCAAACAAACCATAGAGATAGAACTTGAAACTGATTTATTGTGTCAAGTTTCAAAGAGCTAGCACAAACCGTGTTTGATTTAGAGTTCCAAATACTTATATCCCTATAGGAGAAAACAGAGTGAAACCTCAAAGTTTAAATGGTTACTGCAAACGAACGGTTTAACCTAGAAGAACGAAATTTGGCGAGCCATGTGGGATTGGTGTACTGATCATTACCTGAAAGTATCATCAAGATTGGGTGAAAAAGTGTTTGCTGAAATTTCAGGAAACTCGTAGTTTTTTGGAAGCTTGGCAAGCCCTTTCCATGAAAGTGATTCTCGCCAGTCTCTGCTTAGGGCTACATCAACAGCAAACAAACCATAGAGATAGAACTTGAAACTGCTTTATTGTGTCAAGTTTCAAAGAGGTAGCAAAAACCGTGTTTGATTTAGAGTTCCAAATGCATGTATTCCTTTAGGAGAAAACAGAGTGAAACCTCAAAATGAAAACGGTTATTGCAAACGAACGGTTTAACCTAGAAGAACGAAATTTGGCGAGCCAAGTGGAATTGGTGTAGTGATCATTTCCTGAGAGAATCATCAAGATTGGGTGAAAAAGTGTTTGCTGAGATTTCAGGCAACTCGTAGTTTTTTGGAAGCTTGGCAAGCCCTTTTCATGAAAGTGATTCTCGCCAGTCTCACCTTAGGCGAACACCAACAGCAAAAAAACGATAAAGATAGAACTTGAAACTGCTTTATTGTGTCAAGTTTCAAAGAGCTAGCACAAACTGTGTTTGATTTAGTGTTCCAAATACATGTATCGCTATAGGAGAAAACAGAGTGAAACCTCAAAATGAAAACGGTTACTGCAAACGAACGGTTTAACCTAGAAGAACGACATTTGGCGAGCCAAGTGGGTTTGTTGTACTGATCATTACCTGAAAGTATCATCAAGATTGGGTGAAAAAGTCTTTGCTGAGATTTCAGGCAACTCATAGATTTTGGAAGCTTGTCAAGCCCTTTCCATGAAAGTGATTCTCGCCAGTCTCTGCTTAGGGCTACATCAACAGCAAACAAACCATAGAGATAGAACTTGAAACTGCTTTATTGTGTCAAGTTTCAAAGAGCTAGCACAAACCGTGTTTGATTTAGAGTTCCAAATACATGTATCCCTATAGGAGAAAACAGAGTGAAACCTCAAAATGAAAACGGTTACTGCAAACGAACGGTTTAACCTAGAAGAACGAAATTTGGTGAGCCATGTGGGATTGGTGTACTGATCATTACCTGAAAGTATCATCAAGATTGGGTGAAAAAGTGTTTGCTGAGATTTCAGGCAACTCGTAGTTTTTTGGAAGCTTGCCAAGCCCTTTCCAAGGAAGTGATTCTCGCAAGTCTCTGCTTAGGGCTACATCAACAGCAAATAAACCATAGAGATAGAACTTGAAACTGCTTTATTATGTCAAGTTTCAAAGAGCTAGCACAAACCGTGTTTGATTTAGAGTTCCAAATACATATATCCCTATAGGAGAAAACAGAGTGAAACCTCAAAATGAAAACGGTTACTGCAAACGAACGGTTTAACGTAGAAGAACGAAATTTAGCGAGCCAAGTGGGTTTGGTGTACTGATCATTACCTGAAAGTATCATCAAGATTGGGTGAAAAAGTGTTTGCTTAGATTTCAGGCAACTCGTAGTTTTTTAAAAGCGTGCCAAGCCCTTTTCATGAAAGTGATTCTCGCCAGTCTCTGCTTAGGGGTACATCAACAGCAAACAAACCATAGAGATAGAACTTGAAACTGCTTTATTGTGTCAAGTTTCAAAGAGCTAGCACAAACCGTGTTTGATTTAGAGTTCCAAATACATGTATCCCTATAGGAGAAAACAGAGTGAAACCTCAAAATGAAAACGGTTACTGCAAACGAACGGTTTAACCTAGAAGAACGAAATTTGGCGAGCCAAGTGGAATTGGTGTACTGATCATTACCTGAAAGTATCATCAAGATTGGGTGAAAAAGTGTTTGCTGAGATTTCAGGCAACTCGTAGTTTTTTGGAAGCTTGGCAAGCCCTTTCCATGAAAGTGATTCTCGCCAGTCTCTGCTTAGGGCTACATCAACAGCAAACAAACCATACAGATAGAACTTGAAACTGCTTTATTGTGTCAAGTTTCAAAGAGCTAGCACAAACCGTGTTTGATTTAGAGTTACAAATACATGTATCCCTATAGGAGAAAACAGAGTGAAACCTCAAAATGAAAACGGTTACAGCAAATGAACGGTTTAACCTAGAAGAACGAAATTTGGTGAGCCAAGTGGGATTGGTGTACTGATCATTACCTGAAAGTGTCATCAAGATTGGGTGAAAAAGTGTTTGCTGAGATTTCAGGCAACTCGTAGTTTTTTAAAAGCATGCCAAGCCTTTTTCATGAAAGTGATTCTCGCCAGTCTCTGCTTAGGGGTACATCAACAGCAAACAAACCATAAAGATAGAACTTGAGCCTGCTTTATTGTGTCAAGTTTGAAAAAGCTAGCACAAACCTTGTTTGATTTAGAGTTCCAAATACATGTATCCCTATAGGAGAAAAGAGAGTGAAACCTCAAAATGAAAACGGTTACTGCAAACGAACGGTTTGACCTAGAAGAACGAAATTTGGCGAGCCAAGTGGAATTGGTGTACTGATCATTACCTGAAAGTATCATCAAGATTGGGTGAAAAAGTGTTTGCTGAGATTTCAGGCAACTCGTAGTTTTTTGGAAGCTTGGCAAGGCCTTTCCATGAAAGTGATTCTCGCCAGTCTCTGCTTAGGGCTACATCAACAGCAAACAAACCATAGAGATAGAACTTGAAACTGCTTTATTGTGTCAAGTTTCAAAGAGCTAGCACAAACCGTGTTTGTTTTAGAGTTCCAAATACATGTATCCCTATAGGAGAAAACAGAGTGAAACCTCAAAATGAAAACGGTTACTGCAAACGAACGGTTTAACCTAGAAGAACGAAATTTGGTGAGTCAAGTGGGATTGGTGTACTGATCATTACCTGAAAGTATCATCAAGATTTGGTGAAAACGTGTTTGCTGAGATTTCAGGCAACTTTTAGTTTTTTAAAAGCTTGCCAAGCCCTTTCCATGAAAGTGATTCTCGCCAGTCTCTGCTTAGGGTAAATCAACAGCAAACAAACCATAGAGATAGAACTTGAAACTGCTTTATTGTGTCAAGTTTCGAAGAGGTAGCAAAAACCGTGTTTGATTTAGAGTTCCACATACATGTATCCCTATAGAAGAAAACAGTGAAACCTCAAAATGAAAACGGTTACTGCAAACGAACGGTTTAACCTAGAAGAATGAAATTTGTCGAGCCAAGTGGAAGTGGTGTACTGATCATTACCTGAAAGTATCATCAAGATTGGGTGAAAAAGTGTTTGCTGAGATTTCAGGCAACTCGTAGTTTTTTAAAAGCTTGCCAAGCCCTTTGCTTGAAAGTGATTCTTGCAAGTCTCTGCTTAGGGCTACATCAACAGCAAACAAACCATAGAGATAGAACTTGAAACTGCTTTATTGTGTCAAGTTTCAAAGAGCAAGCACAAACCGTGTTTGATTTAGAGTTCCAAATACATGTATCCCTATAGGTGAAACAGAGTGAAACCTCAAAATGAAAACGGTTACTGCAAACGAAGGGTTTAACCTAGAAGAACGAAATTTGGCGAGCCAAGTAGGATAGGTGTACTGATCATTAACTGAAAGTATCATCAAGATTGGGTGAAAAAGTGTTTGCTGAGATTTCAGGAAGCTCGTAGTTTTTTGGAAGCTTGCCAAGCCCTTTCAAAGGAAGTGATACTCGCAAGTCTCTGCTTAGGGCTACATCAACAGCAAATAAACCATAGAGATAGAACTTGAAACTGCTTATTATGTCAAGTTTCAAAAAGCTAGCACAATCCGTGTTTGATTTAGAGTTCCAAATACATATATCCCTATAGGAGAAAACAGAGTGAAACCTCAAAATTAAAATGGTTACTGAAAACGAACGGTTTAACCTAGAAGAACGAAATTTGGTGAGCCAAGTGGGATTGGTGTACTGATCATTACCTGAAAGTATCATCAAGATTGGGTGAAAAAGTGTTTGCTGAGATTTCAGGCAACTTGTAGTTTTTTAAAAGCTTGCCAAGCCCTTTCCATGAAAGTGATTCTCGCCAGTCTCTGCTTAGGGTAAATCAACAGCAAACAAACCATAGAGATAGAACTTGAAACTGCTTTATTGTGTCAAGTTTCAAAGAGCTAGCATAAACCGTGTTTGATTTAGAGTTCCACATACATGTATCCCTATAGAAGAAAACAGTGAAACCTCAAAATGAAAACGGTTACTGCAAACGAACGGTTTAACCTAGGAGAATGAAATTTGTCGAGCCAAGTGAGATTGGTGTACTGATCATAACCTGAAAGTATCATCAAGATTGGGTGAAAAAGTGTTTGCTGAGATTTCAGGCAACTCGTAGTTTTTTGGACGCTTGGCAAGCCCTTTCCATGAACGTGATTCTCGCCAGTCTCTGCTTAGGGCTACATCAACAGCAAACAAACCATAGAGATAGAACTTGAAACTGCTTTATTGTGTAAAGTTTCAAAGAGCTAGCACAAACCGTGTTTGATTTAGAGTTCCAAATACATGTATCCCTATAGGAGAAAACAGATTGAAACCTCAAAATGAAAACGGTTACTGCAAACGAACGGTTTAACCTAGAAAAACGAAATTTGGTGAGCCAAGTGGGATTGGTGTACTGATCATTACCTGAAAGTATCATCAAGATTGGGTGAAAATGTGTTTGCTGAGATTTCAGGCAACTCGTAGTTTTTTTAAAAGCTTGCCAAGCCCTTTGCATGAAAGTGGTTCTCGCCAGTCTCTGCTTAGGGCTACATCAACAGCAAACAAACCATAGAGATAGAACTTGAAACTGATTTATTGTGTCAAGTTTCAAAGAGCAAGCACAAACCATGTTTGATTTAGAGTTCCAAATACATGTATCCCTATAGGAGAAAACAGAGTGAAACCTCAAAATGAAAACGGTTACTGCAAACGAACCGTTTAACCTAGAAGAACGAAATTTGGCGAGCCAAGTGGGATTGCTGTACTGATCATTACCTGAAAGTATCATCAAGATTGGGTGAAAAAGTGTTTGCTGAGATTTCAGGCAACTCCTAGTTTTTTGGAAGCTTGCCAAGCCCTTTCCAAGAAGTGATTCTCGCAAGTCTCTGCTTAGGGCTACATCAACAGCAAATAAACCATAGAGAAAGAACTTGAAACTGCTTTATTATGTCAAGTTTCAAAGAGCTAGCACAATCCGTGTTTGATTTAGAGTTCCAAATACATATATCCCTATAGGAGAAAACAGTGAAACCTCAAAATGAAAATGGTTACTGCAAACGAACTGTTTAACCTAGAAGAATGAAATTTAGCGAGCCAAGTGGGATTGGTGTACTGATCATTACCTGAAAGTATCATCAAGATTTGGTGAAAATGTGTTTGCTGAGATTTCAGGCAACTCAGTTTTTGGAAGCTTGGCAAGCCCTTTCCATGAAAGTGATTGTCGCCAGTCTCTGCTTAGGGTAAATCAACAGCAATCAAACCATAGAGATAGAACTTGAAACTGCTTTATTGTGTCAAATTTCAAAGAGCTAGCACAAACCGTGTTTGATTTAGAGTTCCAAATACATGTATCCCTATAGGAGAAAACAGAGTGAAACCTCAAAATGTAAACGGTTACTGCTAATGAACGGTTTAACCTAGAAGAACGAAATTTGGCGAGCCAAGTGGGATTGGTGTACTGATCATTACCTAAAAGTATCATCAACATTGGATGAAAAAGTGTTTGCTGAGATTTCAGGCAACTCGTAGTTTTTTGGAAACTTGGCAAGCCCTTTCTATGAAAGTGATTTTCGCCAGTCTCTGCTTAGGGCTGCATCAACAGAAAAAAAAACATAGAGACAAAACTTGAAACTGCTTTATTGTATCAAGTTTCAAAGAGCTAGCACAAACCGTGTTTGATTTAGAGTTCCAAATACATGTATCCCTATAGGAGAAAACAGAGTGAAACCTCAAAATGAAAACGGTTACTGTAAACGAACTGTTTAACCCAGAAGAACGAAATTTGGCGAGCCAAGTGGGATTGGTGTACTGATCATTAGATGAAAGTATCATCAAGATTGGGTGAAAAAGTGTTTGCTGAGATTTCAGGAAACTCGTAGTTTTTTGGAAGCTTGGCAAGCCCTTTCCATGAACGTGATTCTCGCCAGTCTCTGCTTAGGGCTACATCAACAGCAAACAAACCATAGAGATAGAACTTGAAACTGCTTTATTGTGTCAAGTTTCAAAGAGCTAGCACAAACCGTGTTTGATTTAGAGTTCCAAATACATGTATCCCTATAGGAGAAAACAGATTGAAACCTCAAAATGAAAACGGTTACTGCAAACGAACGGTTTAACCTAGAAAAACGAAATTTGGTGAGCCAAGTGGGATTGGTGTACTGATCATTACCTGAAAGTATCATCAAGATTGGGTGAAAATGTGTTTGCTGAGATTTCAGGCAACTCGTAGTTTTTTTAAAAGCTTGCCAAGCCCTTTGCATGAAAGTGGTTCTCGCCAGTCTCTGCTTAGGGCTACATCAACAGCAAACAAACCATAGAGATAGAACTTGAAACTGACTTATTGTGTCAAGTTTCAAAGAGCAAGCACAAACCATGTTTGATTTAGAGTTCCAAATACATGTATCCCTATAGGAGAAAACAGAGTGAAACCTCAAAATGAAAACGGTTACTGCAAACGAACGGTTTAACCTAGAAGAATGAAATTTAGTGAGCCAAGTGGGATTGGTGTACTGATCATTACCTGAAAGTATCATCAAGATTTGGTGAAAATGTGTTTGCTGAGATTTCAGGCAACTCAGTTTTTGGAAGCTTGGCAAGCCCTTTCCATGAAAGTGATTGTCGCCAGTCTCTGCTGTGGGATTGGTGTACTGATCATTACCTGAAAGTATATTCAAGATTGGGTGAAAAAGTGTTTTCTGAGATTTCAGGCAACTAGTAGTTTTTTGGAAGCTTGGCAAGGCCTTTCCATGTAAGTGATTCTCGCCAGTCTCTACTTAGGGCTACATAAACAGCAAACAAACCTTAGAGATAGAACTTGAAAATGCTTTATTGTGTCAAGTTTCAAAGAGCTAGGATAAACCGTGTTTCATTTAGAGTTCCAAATACATGTATCCCAATAGGAGAAAACAGAGTGAAACCTCAAAATGAAAACGGTTACTGCAAACGAACGGTTTAACCTAGAAGAACGAAATTTTGCAAGCCAAGTGGGATTGGTGTACTGATCATTACCTGAAAGTATCATCAAGATTGGGTGTAAAATTGTTTGCTGAGATTTCAGGAAACTCGTAGTATTTTGGAAGCTTGGCAAGCCCTTTCCATGAAAGTGATTGTCGCCAGTCTCTGCTGTGGGATTGGTGTACTGATCATTACCTGAAAGTATATTCAAGATTGGGTGAAAAAGTGTTTTCTGAGATTTCAGGCAACTAGTAGTTTTTTGGAAGCTTGGCAAGGCCTTTCCATGTAAGTGATTCTCGCCAGTCTCTACTTAGGGCTACATAAACAGCAAACAAACCATAGAGATAGAACTTGAAACTGCTTTATTGTGTCAAGTTTCAAAGACCTAGCACAAATCCTGTTTGATTTAGAGTTCCACATACATGTATTTCAATAGGAGAAAAGAGAGTGAAACATCAAAATGAAAACGGTTAATGCAAACGAACGGTTTAACCTAGAAGAACGAAATTGGGCGAGCCAAGTGGGATTGCTGTACTGATCATTACCAGAAAGTATCATCAAGATTGGGTGAAAAAGTGTTTGCTGAGATTTCAGGCAACTCGTAGTTTTTTGGAAGCTTGGCAAGGCCTTTCCATGAAAGTGATTCTCTCCAGTCTCTGCTTAGGGCTACATCCACAGCAAACAAACCGTAGAGATAGAACTTGAAACTGCTTTATTTTGTCAAGTTTCAAAGCGCTAGCACAAACCGTGTTTGATTTAGAGTTCCAAATACATGTATCCCTATAGGAGAAAACAGAGTGAAACCTCAAACTGAAAACGGTTACTGCAAACGAACGGTTTAACCTAGAAGAACGAAATTTGGCGAGCCAAGTGGGATTGGTGTACTGATCATTACCTGAAAGTATCATCAAGATTGGGAGAAAAAGTGTTTGCTAAGATTTCAGGCAACTCGTAGTTTTTTGGAAGCTTGGCAGGCCCTTTCCATAAAAGTGATTCTAGCCAGTCTCTACTTAGGGCTACATCAACAGCAAACAAACCATAGAGATAGAACTTGAAACTGCTTTATTGTGTCAAGTTTCAAAGAGCTAGCACAAACCGTGATTGATTTAGAGTTCCAAATACATGTATCCCTATAGGAGAAAACAGAGTGAAACCTCAAAATGAAAACGGTTACTGCATACGAACGGTTTAACCTAGAAGAACGAAATTTTGCGAGCCAAGTGAGATTGGTGTACTGATCATTACCTGAAAGTATCATCAAGATAGGGTGAAAAAGTGTTTGCTGAGATTTCAGGCAACTCGTAGTTTTTTGGAAGCTTGGCAGGCCCTTTCCATGAAAGTGATTCTCACCAGTTTCTGCTTAGGGCTACATCAACAGCAAACAAACCATAGAGATAGAACTTGAAACTGCTTTATTGTGTCAACTTTCAAAGGGCTACAACACACCGTGTTTGATTTAGAGTTCCAAATACATGTATCCCAATAGGAGAAAACAGAGTGAAACCTCAAAATGAAAACAGTTATTGCAAAGGAGTAGTTTAACCTAGAAGAACGAAATTTGGCGAGCCAAGTGGGATTGGTGTACTGATCATTACCTGAAAGTATCATCAAGATTGGGTGAAAAAGTGTTTGCTGAGATTTCAGGCAACTCTTAGTTTTTTGGAAGCTTGGCAAGCCTTTTCCATGAAAGTGTTTCTCGCCTGTCTCTGCTTAGGGCTACATCAACAGCAAACAAACTTTAGAGATAGAACTTGAAACTGCTTTATTGTGTCAAGTTACAAAGAGCTAGTACAAACCGTGTTTGATTTAGAGTTCCAAATACATGTATCCCTATAGTAGAAAACAGAGTGAAACCTCAAAATAAAAATGGTTACTGCAAACGAATAATTTAACCTAGAAGAACGAAATTTGGTGAGCCAAGTGGGATTGGTGTACTGATCATTACCTGAAAGTATCATCAAGATTGGGAGAAAAAGTGTTTGCTGAGATTTCAGGCAAGTCGCATTTTTTTGGAAGCTTGGCAGGCCCTTAACTTGAAAGTGATTCTCGCCAGTCTTTGCTTAGGGATACATCAACAGCAAACAAACCATAGAGATAGAACTTGAAACTGCTTTATTGTGTCAAGTTGCAAAGAGCTAGCACAAGCCGTGTTTGATTTAGAGTTCCAAATACATGTATCCCAATAGGAGAAAACAGAGTGAAACCTCAAAATGAAAACGGTTACTGCAAACGAACGGTTTAACCAAAAAAACGAAATTTGGCGAGCCAAGTGGGATTGGTGTACTGATCATTATCTGAAAGTATCATCAAGATTGGGTGTAAAATTGTTTGCTGAGATTTCAGGAAACTCGTAGTATTTTGGAAGCTTGGCAAGCCCTTTCCATGAAAGTGATTGTCGCCAGTCTCTGCTGTGGGATTGGTGTACTGATCATTACCTGAAAGTATATTCAAGATTGGGTGAAAAAGTGTTTTCTGAGATTTCAGGCAACTAGTAGTTTTTTGGAAGCTTGGCAAGGCCTTTCCATGTAAGTGATTCTCGCCAGTCTCTACTTAGGGCTACATAAACAGCAAACAAACCATAGAGATAGAACTTGAAACTGCTTTATTGTGTCAAGTTTCAAAGACCTAGCACAAATCCTGTTTGATTTAGAGTTCCACATACATGTATTTCAATAGGAGAAAAGAGAGTGAAACATCAAAATGAAAACGGTTAATGCAAACGAACGGTTTAACCTAGAAGAACGAAATTGGGCGAGCCAAGTGGGATTGCTGTACTGATCATTACCGGAAAGTATCATCAAGATTGGGTGAAAAAGTGTTTGCTGAGATTTCAGGCAACTCGTAGTTTTTTGGAAGCTTGGCAAGGCCTTTCCATGAAAGTGATTCTCTCCAGTCTCTGCTTAGGGCTACATCCACAGCAAACAAACCGTAGAGATAGAACTTGAAACTGCTTTATTTTGTCAAGTTTCAAAGCGCTAGCACAAACCGTGTTTGATTTAGAGTTCCAAATACATGTATCCCTATAGGAGAAAACAGAGTGAAACCTCAAACTGAAAACGGTTACTGCAAACGAACGGTTTAACCTAGAAGAACGAAATTTGGCGAGCCAAGTGGGATTGGTGTACTGATCATTACCTGAAAGTATCATCAAGATTGGGAGAAAAAGTGTTTGCTAAGATTTCAGGCAACTCGTAGTTTTTTGGAAGCTTGGCAGGCCCTTTCCATAAAAGTGATTCTAGCCAGTCTCTACTTAGGGCTACATCAACAGCAAACAAACCATAGAGATAGAACTTGAAACTGCTTTATTGTGTCAAGTTTCAAAGAGCTAGCACAAACCGTGATTGATTTAGAGTTCCAAATACATGTATCCCTATAGGAGAAAACAGAGTGAAACCTCAAAATGAAAACGGTTACTGCATACGAACGGTTTAACCTAGAAGAACGAAATTTTGCGAGCCAAGTGAGATTGGTGTACTGATCATTACCTGAAAGTATCATCAAGATAGGGTGAAAAAGTGTTTGCTGAGATTTCAGGCAACTCGTAGTTTTTTGGAAGCTTGGCAGGCCCTTTCCATGAAAGTGATTCTCACCAGTTTCTGCTTAGGGCTACATCAACAGCAAACAAACCATAGAGATAGAACTTGAAACTGCTTTATTGTGTCAACTTTCAAAGGGCTACAACACACCGTGTTTGATTTAGAGTTCCAAATACATGTATCCCAATAGGAGAAAACAGAGTGAAACCTCAAAATGAAAACAGTTATTGCAAAGGAGTAGTTTAACCTAGAAGAACGAAATTTGGCGAGCCAAGTGGGATTGGTGTACTGATCATTACCTGAAAGTATCATCAAGATTGGGTGAAAAAGTGTTTGCTGAGATTTCAGGCAACTCTTAGTTTTTTGGAAGCTTGGCAAGCCTTTTCCATGAAAGTGTTTCTCGCCTGTCTCTGCTTAGGGCTACATCAACAGCAAACAAACTTTAGAGATAGAACTTGAAACTGCTTTATTGTGTCAAGTTACAAAGAGCTAGTACAAACCGTGTTTGATTTAGAGTTCCAAATACATGTATCCCTATAGTAGAAAACAGAGTGAAACCTCAAAATAAAAATGGTTACTGCAAACGAATAATTTAACCTAGAAGAACGAAATTTGGTGAGCCAAGTGGGATTGGTGTACTGATCATTACCTGAAAGTATCATCAAGATTGGGAGAAAAAGTGTTTGCTGAGATTTCAGGCAAGTCGCATTTTTTTGGAAGCTTGGCAGGCCCTTAACTTGAAAGTGATTCTCGCCAGTCTTTGCTTAGGGATACATCAACAGCAAACAAACCATAGAGATAGAACTTGAAACTGCTTTATTGTGTCAAGTTGCAAAGAGCTAGCACAAGCCGTGTTTGATTTAGAGTTCCAAATACATGTATCCCAATAGGAGAAAACAGAGTGAAACCTCAAAATGAAAACGGTTACTGCAAACGAACGGTTTAACCAAAAAAACGAAATTTGGCGAGCCAAGTGGGATTGGTGTACTGATCATTACCTGAAAGTATCATCAAGATTGGGAGAAAAAGTGTTTGCTGAGATTTCAGGCAAGTCGCATTTTTTTGGAAGCTTGGCAGGCCCTTAACTTGAAAGTGATTCTCGCCAGTCTTTGCTTAGGGATACATCAACAGCAAACAAACCATAGAGATAGAACTTGAAACTGCTTTATTGTGTCAAGTTGCAAAGAGCTAGCACAAGCCGTGTTTGATTTAGAGTTCCAAATACATGTATCCCAATAGGAGAAAACAGAGTGAAACCTCAAAATGAAAACGGTTACTGCAAACGAACGGTTTAACCAAAAAAACGAAATTTGGCGAGCCAAGTGGGATTGGTGTACTGATCATTATCTGAAAGTATCATCAAGATTGGGTGTAAAATTGTTTGCTGAGATTTCAGGAAACTCGTAGTATTTTGGAAGCTTGGCAAGCCCTTTCCATGAAAGTGATTGTCGCCAGTCTCTGCTGTGGGATTGGTGTACTGATCATTACCTGAAAGTATATTCAAGATTGGGTGAAAAAGTGTTTTCTGAGATTTCAGGCAACTAGTAGTTTTTTGGACGCTTGGCAAGGCCTTTCCATGTAAGTGATTCTCGCCAGTCTCTACTTAGGGCTACATAAACAGCAAACAAACCATAGAGATAGAACTTGAAACTGCTTTATTGTGTCAAGTTTCAAAGACCTAGCACAAATCCTGTTTGATTTAGAGTTCCACATACATGTATTTCAATAGGAGAAAAGAGAGTGAAACATCAAAATGAAAACGGTTAATGCAAACGAACGGTTTAACCTAGAAGAACGAAATTGGGCGAGCCAAGTGGGATTGCTGTACTGATCATTACCAGAAAGTATCATCAAGATTGGGTGAAAAAGTGTTTGCTGAGATTTCAGGCAACTCGTAGTTTTTTGGAAGCTTGGCAAGGCCTTTCCATGAAAGTGATTCTCTCCAGTCTCTGCTTAGGGCTACATCCACAGCAAACAAACCGTAGAGATAGAACTTGAAACTGCTTTATTTTGTCAAGTTTCAAAGCGCTAGCACAAACCGTGTTTGATTTAGAGTTCCAAATACATGTATCCCTATAGGAGAAAACAGAGTGAAACCTCAAACTGAAAACGGTTACTGCAAACGAACGGTTTAACCTAGAAGAACGAAATTTGGCGAGCCAAGTGGGATTGGTGTACTGATCATTACCTGAAAGTATCATCAAGATTGGGAGAAAAAGTGTTTGCTAAGATTTCAGGCAACTCGTAGTTTTTTGGAAGCTTGGCAGGCCCTTTCCATAAAAGTGATTCTAGCCAGTCTCTACTTAGGGCTACATCAACAGCAAACAAACCATAGAGATAGAACTTGAAACTGCTTTATTGTGTCAAGTTTCAAAGAGCTAGCACAAACCGTGATTGATTTAGAGTTCCAAATACATGTATCCCTATAGGAGAAAACAGAGTGAAACCTCAAAATGAAAACGGTTACTGCATACGAACGGTTTAACCTAGAAGAACGAAATTTTGCGAGCCAAGTGAGATTGGTGTACTGATCATTACCTGAAAGTATCATCAAGATAGGGTGAAAAAGTGTTTGCTGAGATTTCAGGCAACTCGTAGTTTTTTGGAAGCTTGGCAGGCCCTTTCCATGAAAGTGATTCTCACCAGTTTCTGCTTAGGGCTACATCAACAGCAAACAAACCATAGAGATAGAACTTGAAACTGCTTTATTGTGTCAACTTTCAAAGGGCTACAACACACCGTGTTTGATTTAGAGTTCCAAATACATGTATCCCAATAGGAGAAAACAGAGTGAAACCTCAAAATGAAAACAGTTATTGCAAAGGAGTAGTTTAACCTAGAAGAACGAAATTTGGCGAGCCAAGTGGGATTGGTGTACTGATCATTACCTGAAAGTATCATCAAGATTGGGTGAAAAAGTGTTTGCTGAGATTTCAGGCAACTCTTAGTTTTTTGGAAGCTTGGCAAGCCTTTTCCATGAAAGTGTTTCTCGCCTGTCTCTGCTTAGGGCTACATCAACAGCAAACAAACTTTAGAGATAGAACTTGAAACTGCTTTATTGTGTCAAGTTACAAAGAGCTAGTACAAACCGTGTTTGATTTAGAGTTCCAAATACATGTATCCCTATAGTAGAAAACAGAGTGAAACCTCAAAATAAAAATGGTTACTGCAAACGAATAATTTAACCTAGAAGAACGAAATTTGGTGAGCCAAGTGGGATTGGTGTACTGATCATTACCTGAAAGTATCATCAAGATTGGGAGAAAAAGTGTTTGCTGAGATTTCAGGCAAGTCGCATTTTTTTGGAAGCTTGGCAGGCCCTTAACTTGAAAGTGATTCTCGCCAGTCTTTGCTTAGGGATACATCAACAGCAAACAAACCATAGAGATAGAACTTGAAACTGCTTTATTGTGTCAAGTTGCAAAGAGCTAGCACAAGCCGTGTTTGATTTAGAGTTCCAAATACATGTATCCCAATAGGAGAAAACAGAGTGAAACCTCAAAATGAAAACGGTTACTGCAAACGAACGGTTTAACCAAAAAAACGAAATTTGGCGAGCCAAGTGGGATTGGTGTACTGATCATTATCTGAAAGTATCATCAAGATTGGGGGAAAAAGTGTTTGCCAAGGTTTTAGGAAACTCGTAGTTTTTTGGAAGCTTGGCAACCCCATTCCATGCAAGTGGTTCACGCCAGTCTCTGTTTAGGGCTACATCAACAGCAAACAAACCATAGAGATAGAACTTGAAACTGCTTTATTGTGTCAAGTTTCAAAGAGCTAGCACAAATCCTGTTTGATTTAGAGTTCCAAATACATGTATCCCAATAGGAGAAAACAGAGTGAAACCTCAAAATGAAATCGGTTACTGCAAACGAACGATTTAACCTAGAAGAACGAAACTTGGTGAGCCAAGTGGGATTGGTGTACTGATCATTACCTGAAAGTATCATCAAGATTGGGTGAAAAAGTGTTTGGTGAGATGTCAGGCAACTCGTAGTTTTTTGGAAGTAGGGCAGGCCCGTTCCATGAAAGTGATTCTCGCCAGTCTCTGCTTAGGGCTACATCCACAGCAAACAAACCATATAGATAGAACTTGAAACAGCTTCATTGTGTCAAGTTTCAAACAGCTAGCAAAAACCGTGTTTGATTTAGAGTTTCAAATACATGTATCCCTATAGGTGAAAACAGAGTGAAACCTCAAAATGAAAACGGTTACTGCAAACGAACGGTTTAACCTAGAAGAACGAAATTTGGCGAGCCAAGTGGGATTGGTGTACTGATCATTACCTGAAAGTATCATCAAGATTGGGGGAAAAAGTGTTTGCTGAGATTTCAGGCAACTCGTAGATTTTTGAAAGCTTGGCAGGCCCTTCCATGAAAGTGATTCTCGCCAGTATCTGCTTAAGGCTAATTCAACAGCAAACAAACCATAGAGATAGAACTTGAAACTGCTTTATTGTGTCAAGTTTCAAAGAGCTAGCACAAACCGTGTTTCATTTAGAGTTCTAAATACATGTATCCCAATAGGAGAAAACAGAGTGAAACCTCAAAATGAAAACGGTTACTGCAAAGGAAAGGTTTAACCTAGAAGAACGAAATTTGGCGAGCCAAGTGGGATTGGTGTACTGATCATTACCTGAAAGTATCATCAAGATTGGGTGAAAAAGTGTTTGCCAAGGTTTTAGGAAACTCGTAGTTTTTTGGAAGCTTGGCAACCCCATTCCATGAAAGTGGTTCACGCCAGTCTCTGCTTAGGGCTACTTCAACAGCAAACAAACCATAGAGATAGAACTTGAAACTGCTTTATTGTGTCATGTTTCAAAGAGCTAGCACAAACCGTGTTTGATTTAGAGTTCCAAATACATGTTTCCCTATAAGAGAAAACAGAGTGAAACCTCAAAATGAAAACGGTTACTGCAAACGAACGGTTTAACATAGAAGAACGAAATTTGGCGAGCCAAGTGGGATGGGTGTACTGATCATTACCTGAAAGTATCATCAAGATTGGGTGAAAAAGTGTTTGCTGAGATTTCAGGCAACTCGTAGTTTTATGGAAGCTTGGCAGGCCCTTTCCATGAAATTGATTCTCGCCAGTCTGCTTAGGGCTACATCAACAGCAAACAAACCCTAGAGTTAGAACTGGAAACTGCTTTATTGTGTCAAGTTTCAAAAAGCTAGCACAAACCGTGTTTCATTTAGAGTTCTAAATACATGTATCCCAATAGGAGAAAACATAGTGAAACCTCAAAATGAAAACGGTTACTGCAAACGAATGGTTTAACCTAGAAGAACGAAATTTGGCGAGCCAAGTGGGATTGGTGTACTGATCATTACCTGAAAGTTTCATCAAGATTGGGTGAAAAAGTGTTTGCTGAGATTTCAGAAAACTCGTAGTTTTTTGGAAGCTTGGCAAGGCCTTTCCATGAAAGTGATTCTCAACAGTCTCTGCTGAGGGCTACATCCACAGCAAAAAAACCATAGATATAGAACTTGAAACTGCTTTATTGTGTCAAGTTTCAAAGAGCTAGCACAAACCGTGTTTGATTTAGAGTTTCAAATACATGTATCCCAATAGGAGAAAACAGAGTAAAACCTCAAAATGAAAACGGTTACTGCAAACGAACGATTTAACCTAGAAGAACGAAACTTGGCTAGCCAAGTGGGATTGGTGTACTGATCATTACCTGAAAGTATCATCAAGATTGGGTGAAAAAGTGTTTGCTGAGATTTCAGGCAACTCGTAGTTTTTGGAAGCTGGGCAGGCCCGTTCCATAAAAGTGATTCTCTCCAGTCTCTGCTTAGGGCTACATCCACAGCAAACAAACCATAGAGATAGAACTTCAAACAGCTTCATTGTGTCAAGTTTCGAATAGCTAGCATAAACCGTGATTCATTTAGAGTTCCAAATACATGTATTCCTATAGGAGAAAACAGAGTGAAACCTCAAAATGAAAACGGTTACTGCAAACGAACGGTTTAACCTATTAGAACGAAATTTGGCGAGCCAAGTGGGATTGGTGTACTGATCATTACCTGAAAGTATCATCAAGATTGGGTGAAAAAGTGTTTGCTGAGATTTCAGGCAACTCGTAGATTTTTGAAAGCTTGGCAGGCCCTTTCATGAAAGTGATTCTCGCCAGTCTCTGCTTAGGGCTACTTCAACAGCAAACAAACCATAGAGAAAGAACTTGAAACTGCTTTATTGTGTCAAGTTTCAAAGAGCTAGCACAAACCGTGTTTGATGTAGAGTTCCAAATACATGTATCCCAATAGGAGAAACAGAGTGAAACCTCAAAATGAAAACGGTTACTGCAAACGAACGGTTTAACGTAGAAGAACGAAATTTGGCGAGCCAAGTGTGATTGGTGTACTGATCATTACCTGAAAGTATCATCAAGATTGGTTGAAAAAGTGTTTGCTGAGATTTCAGGAAACTCGTAGTTTTTTGGAAGCTTAGCAAGCCCTCTCCATGAAAGTGATTCTCGCCAGTCTCTGCTAAGGGCTACATCAACAGCAAACAAACCATAGAGATAGAACTTGAAACTGCTTTATAGTGTCAAGTTTCAAAGAGCTAGCACAAACCGAGTTTGATTTAGAGTTCTAAACACATGTATCCTAATAGGAGTAAACAGAGTGAAACCTCAAAATGAAAATGGTTACTGCAAACGAACGGTTTAATTTAGTGAACGAAAATTGGTGAGCCAAGTGGGATTGGTGTACAGATCATTACCTGAAAGGTTCATCAAAATTGGGTGAAAAAGTGTTTGCTTACATTTCAGGCAACTCGTACTTTTTGGAAGCTTGGCAAGGCCTTTCCATGAAAGTGATTCTCGCCAGTCTCTGCTTAGGGCTACATCAACAGCAAACAAACCATAGACATAGAACTTGAAACTTCTTTATTGTTTCAAGTTTCAAAGAGCTAGCACAAACCGTGTTTGATTTAGAGTTCCAAATACATGTATCCCTATAGGAGAAAACAGAGTGAAACCTCAAAATGAAAATGGTTACTGCAAAAGAACGGTTTAACCTAGAAGAACGAAATTTGGCGAGCCAGGTGGTATTGGTGTACTGATCAGTACCTGAAAATATCATCAAGATTGGGTGAAAAAGTGTTTGCTGAGATTTCAGGCAACTCGTAGTTTTTTAGAAGCTTGGCAAGCCCTTTCCATGAAAGTGATTTTCGCCAGTCTCTGCTTAGGGCTACATCAACAGTAAACAAACCATAGAGATAGAACTTGAAACTGCTTTATTGTGTCAAGTTTCAAAGACCTAGGACAAACCGTGTTTGATTTAGAGTTCCAAATACATGTATCCCTATAGGAGAAAACAGATTGAAACAACAAAACGAAAACGGTTACTGCAAACGAACGGTTTAACCTAGAAGAACGAAATTTGGCTAGCAAAGAGGGATTGGTGTACTGATCATTACCTGAAAGTATCATCAAGATTGGGTGAAAAAGTGTTTGCTAAGATTTCAGGCAACTCGTAGTTTTTTGGAAGCTTGGCAGGCCCTTTCCATGAAAGTGATGCTCGCCAGTCTCTGCTTAGTGATACATCAACTCAAACAAACCATAGAGATAGAACTTGAAACTGCTTTATTGTGTCAAGTTTCAAAGAGCTAGCACAAACCGTGTTTGATTTAGAGTTCCAAATACATGTATCCCTAAAGAAGAAAACAGAGTGAAACCTCAAAATGAAAACAGTTACTGCAAATGAACAGTTTAACCTAGAAGAACGAAATTTGGCGAGCCAAGTGGTATTGGTGTACTGATCATTACCTGAAAGTATCATAAAGATTGGGTGAAAAAGTGTTTGCTGAGATTTCAGGCAACTCGTAGTTTTTTGGAAGCTTGTCAGGCCCTTTCCATGAAAGTGATTCTCACCAGTCTCTGCTTAGGGCTACATCAACAGCAAATAAACCATGGAGATAGAACTTGAAACTGCTTTATTGTGTCAAGTTTCAAAGAGCTAGCGCAAACCGGGTTTGATTTAGAGTTCCAAATACATGTATCCCAATAGGAGAAAACAGAATAAAACCTCAAAATGAAAACAGTTACGGCAAACGAACGGTTTAACCTAGAAAAACGAAATTTGGCGAGCCAAATGGGATTGGTGTACTGATCATTACCTGAAAGTATCATCAAGATTGGGTGAAAAATGTTTGCTGAGATTTCTGGCAACTCATAGTTTTTTGGAAGCTTGGCAGGCCCTTTCCATGAAAGTAATTCTCGCCAGTTTCTGCTTAGGACTACATCAACAGCAAACAAACCATAGATATAGAACTTGAAACTCCTTTATTGTGTCAAGTTTCAAAGAGCTAGCACAAACCGTGTTTGATGTAGAGTTCCAAATACATGTATCCCTAAAGGAGAAAACAGAGTGAAACCTCAAAATGAAAACGGTTACTGCAAACGAATGGTTTAACCTAGAAGAACGAAATTTGGCGAGCCAAGTGGGACTGGTGTACTGATCATTACCTGAAAGTATCATCAAGATTGGGTGAAAAAATGTTTGCTGAGATTTCAGGCAACACGTAGTTTTTGGAAGCTTGGCAGGCCCTTTCTATGAAAGTGATTCTCACCAGTTTCTGCTTAGGGCTACATCAACAGCAAACAAACCATAGAGATAGAACTTGAAACTGCTTTATTGTCTCAACTTTCAAAGAGCTACAACACACCGTGTTTGATTTAGAGTTCCAAATACATGTATCCCAATAGGAGAAAACAGAGTGAAACCTCAAAATGAAAACAGTTATTGTAAAGGAGCGGTTTAACATAGAAGAACGAAATTTGGCGAGCCAAGTGGGATTAGTGTACTGATCATTACCTGAAAGTATCATCAAGATTGGGTGAAAAAGTGTTTGCTGTGATTTCAGGCAACTCGTAGTTTTTTGGAATCTTGGCAGGCCCTTTCCATGAAAGTGATTCCCGCCAGTCTCTGCTTAGGGCTACATCAACAGCAAACAAACCATAGAGATAGAACTTGAAACTGCTTTATTGTGTCAAGTTTCAAAGAGCTAGCACAAACCGTGTTTGATTTAGAGTTCCAAATACATGTATCCCTATAGGAGAAAACAGATTTAACCTCAAAATGAAAACGGTTACTGCAAACGAATGGTTTAACCTAGAAGAACGAAATTTGGCGAGCCAAGTGGGATTGGGGTACTGATCATTACCTGAAAGTATCATCAAGATTGGGTGAAAAAGTGTTTGCTGAGATTTCAGGAAACTCGTAGTTTTTTGGAAGCTTGGCAGGCCCTTTCAATGAAAGTGATTCTCGCCAGTCTCTGCTTGGGCTACATCAACAGAAAACAAACCATAGAAATAGAACTTGAAACTGCTTTATTGTGTCAAGTTTCAAAGAGCTAGCACAAACCGTGTTTGATTTAGAGTTCCAAATACATGTATTTCTATAGGAGAAAACAGTGAAAACTCAAAATGAAAACGGTTTCTGCAAACGAACGTTTTAACCTAGAAAAATGAAATTTGGCGAGCCAAGTGGGATTGGTGGACTTATCAATACATGAAAGTATCATCAAGATTGGGTGAAAAAGTGTTTGGTAAGATTTCAGGCAACTCGTAGTTTTTTGGAAGCTTGGCAGGCCCTTTCCATGAAAGTGATTCTCGCCAGTCTCTGCTGAGGGCTACATCAACAGAAAACAAACCATAGAGATAGAACTTGAAACTGCTTTATTGTGTGAAATTTCAAAGAGCTGTCACAAACCTTGTTTTATTTAGAGTTCCAAATACATGTATCTCTATAGGAGAAAACAGAGTGAAACCTAAAAATGAAAACGGTTACTGCAAACGAACAGTTTAACCTAGAAGAACGAAATTTGGCGAGCCAAGTGGGTTTGGTGTACTGATCATTACCTGAAAGTATCATCAAGATTGGGTGAAAAAGTGTTTGCTGAGATTTCAGGCAACTCATAGTTTTTTGGAAGCTTGGCAGGCCCTTTCCATGAAAGTGATTCTTGCCAGTCTCTGCTTAGGGATACATCAACAGCAAACAAACCTTAGAGATAGAACTTGAAACTTCTTTTTTTTTTTCTTTATTTTTTTTTTATTTTTTATTGGTTGTTCACAACATTACAAAGCTCTTGATATATCATATTTCATACATTAGATTGAAGTGGGTTATGAACTCCCAATTTTACCCCAAACTGAAACTTCTTTATTGTGTCAAGTTTCAAAGAGCTAGCACAAACCGTGTTTGATTTAGAGTTCCAAATACATGTATCCCAATAGGAGAAAACAGAGTGAAACCTCAAAATGAAAATGGTTACTGCAAACGAACGGTTTAACCTAGAAGAACGAAATTGGCAAGCCAAGTGGGATTGGTGTACTGATCATTACCTGAAAGTATCATCAAGATTGGGTGAGAAAGTGTTTGCTGAGATTTCAGGCAACTCGTAGTTTTTTGGATGCTTGGCAAGCCCTTTCCATGAAAGTGATTCTCGCCAGTCTCTTCTTAGGGCTACATCAACAGCAAACAAACCTTAGAGATAGAAGTTGAAACTGCTTTGTTGTGTCAAGTTTCAAAGAGCTAGCACAAACCGTGTTTGATTTAGAGTTCCAAATACATGTATCCCTATAGGAGCAAACAGAGTGAAACCTCAAAATGAGAACGGTTACTGCAAACGAACTGTTTAACCTAGAAGAACGAAATTTGGCGAGCCAGGTGGGATTGTTGTACTGATCATTACCTGAAAGTATCATCAAGATTGGCTTAAAAAGTGTTTTCTGAGATTTCAGGCAACTCGTAGTTTTTTGGAAGCTTGGCAAGCCCTTTCCATGAAAGTGATTCTCGCCAGTCTCTGCTTAGGGCTACATCAACAAGAAACAAACCTTAGAGATAGAACTTGAAACTGCTTTATTTTGTCAAGTTGCAAAGACCTAGGACAAACCGTGTTTGATTTAGAGTTCCAAATACATGTATCCCTATAGGAGAAATCGGACTGAAATCTCAAAATGAAAACCGTTACTGCTCAAGATCGGTTTAACCTACAAGAACGAAATTTGGTGAGCCAAGTGGGATTGTGTACTGATCATTACCTGAAAGTATCATCAAGATTGGGTTAAAAAGTGTTTGCTGAGATTTCAGGCAACTCTTAGTTTTTTTGATGCTTGGCAAGCCATTTCCATGAAAGTGATTCTCGCCAGTCTCTGCTTAGGGCTACATCAAGAGCAAACAAACCATAGAGATAGAACTTGAAACTGCTTTATTGTGTCAAGTTTCAAAGAGCTAGCACAAACCGTGTTTGATTTAGAGTTCCAAATACATGTATCCCAATAGGAGAAAACAGAGTGAAACCTCAAAATGAAAACGGTTACTGCAAACGAACGGTTTAACCTAGAAGAACGAAATTTGGCGAGCCAAGTGGGATTGGTGTACTGATCATTAGCTGAAAGTATCATCAAGATTGGGTGAAAAAGTGTTTGCTGAGATTACAGGCAACTCGTAGTTTTTGGGAAGCTTGGCAGGCCCTTTCCATGAAAGTGATTCTCGCCAGTCTCTCCTTAGGGCTACATCAACAGCAAACAAACCTTAGAGATAGAAGTTGAAACTGCTTTAATGTGTCAAGTTTCAAAGAGCTAGCACAAACCGTGTTTGATTTAGAGTTCCAAAAACATGTATCCCTATAGGAGAAAACAGAGTGAAACCTCAAAATGAAAACGGTTACTGCAAACGAACGGTTTAACCTAGAAGAACGAAATTTGGCGAGCCAAGTGGGATTGGTGTACTCATCATTACCTTAAAGTATCATCAAGATTGGGTGAAAAAGTGTTTGTTGAGATTTCAGGAAACTCGTAGTTTTTTGGAAGCTTGGCAGGCCCTTTCCATGAAAGTGATTCTCGCCAGTCTCTGCTGAGGGCTACATCAATATCAAAGAAACCATAGAGATAGAACGTGAAACTGCTTTATTGTGTTAAGTTTCAAAGAGCTACAACAAACCGTGTTCAATTTAGAGTTCCAAATACATGTTTCCCAATAGGAGAAAACAGAGTGAAACCTCAAAATGAGAACGGTTACTGCAAACGAACTGTTTAACCTAGAAGAACGAAATTTGGTGAGCCAATTGGGATTGTGTACTGATCATTACCTGAAAGTATCATCAAGATTGGGTGAAAAAGTGTTTGCTGAGATTTCAGGCAACTCGTAGTTTTTTTGATGCTTGGCAAGCCCTTTCCATGAAAGTGATTCTCGCCAGTCTCTGCTTAGGGCTACATCAACAGCAAACAAACCATAGAGATAGAACTTGAAACTGCTTTATTGTGTCAAGTTTCAAAGAGCTAGCACAAACCGTGTTTGATTTAGAGTTCCAAATACATGTATCCCAATAGGAGAAAACAGAGTGAAACCTCAAAATGAAAACGGTTACTGCAAACGAACGGTTTAACCTAGAAGAACGAAATTTGGCGAGCCACGTGGGATTGGTGTACTGATCATTACCTGAAAGTATCATCAAGATTGGGTGAGAAAGTGTTTGCTGAGACTTAAGGCAACTCGTAGTTTTTTGGATGCTTGGCAAGCCCTTTCCATGAAAGTGATTCTCGACAGTCTCTTCTTAGGGCTACATCAACAGCAAACAAACCTTAGAGATAGAAGTTGAAACTGCTTTATTGTGTCAAGTTTCAAAGAGCTAGCACAAACCGTGTTTGATTTAGAGTTCCAAATACATGTATCCATAAAGCAGAAAACAGAGTGAAACCTCAAAATGAAAACAGTTACTGCAAATGAACAGTTTAACCTAGAAAAACGAAATTTGGCAAGCCAAGTGGGATTGGTATACTGATCATTACCTGAAAGTATCATCAAGATTGGGTGAAAAAGTGTTTGCTGAGATTTCAGGCAACTCGTAGTTTTTTGGAAGCTTGGCAGGCCCTTTCCATGAAAGTGATTCTCGCCAGTCTCTGCTGAGGGCTACATCAACAGCAAAGAAACCATAGAGATAGAACTTTAAACTGCTTTATTGTGTTAAGTTTCAAAGAGCTACAACAAACCGTGTTTGATTTAGAGTTCCAAATACATGTATCCCAATAGGAGAAAACAGAGTGAAACCTCAAAATGAGAACGGTTACTGCAAACGAACTGTTTAACCTAGAAGAACGAAATTTGGCGAGCCAGGTGGGATTGTTGTACTGATCATTACCTGAAAGTATCATCATGATTGGCTTAAAAAGTGTTTTCTGAGATTTCAGGCAACTCGTAGTTTTTTGGAAGCTTGGCAAGCCCTTTCCATGAAAGTGATTCTCGCCAGTCTCTGCTTAGGGCTACATCAACAGGAAACAAACCTTAGAGATAGAACTTGAAACTGCTTTATTTTGTCAAGTTGCAAAGACCTAGGACAAACCGTGTTTGATTTAGAGTTCCAAATACATGTATCCCTATAGGAGAAATCGGACTGAAATCTCAAAATGAAAACCGTTACTGCACACGAACGGTTTAACCTACAAGAACGAAATTTGGTGAGCCAAGTGGGATTGTGTACTGATCATTACCTGAAAGTATCATCAAGATTGGGTGAGAAAGTGTTTGCTGAGATTTCAGGCA